>NC_091440.1:86475563-86683063 GCF_964237555.1 Oryctolagus cuniculus
TCACAGGGACAAAGGAGCCACTCAGTTTAGTTCAGCAGCTGTCTCTTGAACACCTTCTTGATGGGTTTGGTGCTTACAAGGAGCTGCGACAGTGACTGAGGGAATGTCCCCTCCCTCTCGTTCCACAAAACACGCAGATCACCACTGAGCTGGTGGCAGTTGGCAAGGGCTTTTGAGAGCCATAAACTCACTGATTCGAGGACCAGGGCTCTGACATATGGGCAATGCAGTGGCTTCGTGTATTAGTGGCTTAGTTTACTTCCTTGCATGGCCACAGTCTGCTTCCCTGATCCCAGCAGTTATCCTATAGATATAGCCAAGTGAATGAACTAGGGCACATCTTGACCTCTGTAGTGTTTTGTACCTTTTACTTGTAATTAGCTGATAATATGATTACCTTTGCATGTTGGTTGTCACTAGTGAGTTTATAAACTTCATAAAAATAGATGCCTTGTCATCTCTCCGCCTTTGTACAATGCCCTGTTAAGTAAATGCGTGTTTCATAAAGGAACAAATTCAACATCATTCCTGGCAAGCAGCTGAAAGTGCTCTGAGTCTGAGCGAAGGATGAGTCAAAATGATCCTTTTTTTTTTTTTACAGTAATTTATTTATTTGACAGGTAGAGAGAGACAGAGATAGCAAGAGAGAGACAGAGAGGGAGAGGGAAAGAGCCCCCAAGAGAGAAAGTTCCCAGATGCTTGCAACAGCCCCAGGCTAGGCTGGTGAGCCAAAACTGGGAGCCGGGAACTTAATTCGGGTCTCCCACATGGGTGGCAGGGACACCTACCTGAGCCATCCCTGCTGCCTCCTTGGGGTCTGCATTAGCAGGACACTGGAGGCAGGACCCAGAGCTGAGTATCAGACCCAGGCAATCCAGGGTGGGGGGCGGGTGTCCCAGCCGCCAGCTGACTGCCTGCGCAAGGGCATCGTCTTCGCCCCAGCGGCCAGCGTGCACACACGCTCACCACAGCTCCTGGCGCTCAGTGCTCACTTTCTAGGCCACCGTAGGCATCAGGAAAAGAAGAGCCGGAGCCTCTGTCTTCCTGGACAAGATGCCCAAAACACTGAGCAACAACAAAATGAACGACAAAAATTGGGCACACTTTAAATGTCTTTTGCTCTCCACGTTAGGCTGTGTTGAGATGGGGTGGGGGATGTTGCATGAGTTCTTTTAAAATTTTACTTTAGAGCTCACAATTAACTAAAGGTATACAGTAAATGTGCTGAGTGTCTTTTATCTCTCACCTTGATTCAATGATTTAAGCAAGGCGAATTTAGCCTATGAAATCGAGTCTAAGGGCCCTTCACAAAATTTGTGGAAATGGAATTAAAAGACCAGTTTATGCTCAGGTGTTGAGGGCGGTGGTTAAGACGCCTCTCGGGATGCCTGAATCCCATATGGACGTGCCTGGGTTCGCTCTGCTCCCTGTCTGATCAAGCTCCCAGTTAATGTATCCTGGGAGGCAGCAGGTGATGTCTCAAGTACTTGAGTCTCTGCTCCTGTGTTGGAGACCTGATTTAAGCTGTGGGCTCCTGGCTTTGGCTTAACCCAGGTTTGGCTGTTGTAGGCATTTCGGGAGTAAACCAATGTGTGGAAGATCTTTGTCTCTTTCCCTCTTTCTGTCTCTCTGCCATTCAAACAAATACAAATAAAATAAAACGTTTTAAAATGTAAAACGGGGTGTTTACTTTGGTATGAAAATGTTTGAAATACGCCTAGTGTTTTGTAATACACATTTTTCATGTACTGGGTGAGGATTTCTTGTGCACATAGGCTTCAAAAATGTTTTGTGACAAAATAAACCCCACTTCTAATTCCCCTGGCTGTGAACTTTTGAAGGCCTCTCGTGTCTGCATCATGTTGCAAGAGAGGTTTGTTTTTCAATCTGCAACCGAAAGCTCTGGGTAATAACGCTACTCCTGCGCGAGGCCGGTGTGGTCACGGCGTGTGTGCCAGACTCTGTCTGCTTCCCCACCTTCCCTGCCTCATTTCTCCAATTTACTTCCTCAAATGGTCCAGCCGGAGTGGAGTAGGGCTTGCTTTTACGTGTTTGCATTTTATTAAATTATAACTTTCCACTTGTCCCAGCATCCTGCTCTTGATAAAAGGATCCAGGATATTTGACCCACGTGTTTGCTTACTGCCCTATCTCTGTAGACTTAAATCTAAAAACACCAGATCTGCCTTAGCTTTCCCAAGTTCCGTGGTTAAAAAAAAAAGAAGGAGAAGAAGCAAGGCACTTCGTAGACCTTCACAATTATGTAGTAGTCCCTTCTGAGACACCCTCATTAGCCTTCCCTCCTCTTGTCCTTTTCCTTGAAATGTTCAGTTCTCCAGCGCCAGGACTTCGAGCTATGCCCATCGCAAGCACGGACGAGACTTGCTGGGTGAGCAGGGCAGTGATGGGTCCTGGGTGCTGAGCCCGGGAGAAGAATGGGCAAATTGAGACGTTCTCGAATATAAAGCAGGCTATGTAATCCCGGAAGCCTGGGGAGGAATGATTTCTCTCTCCCTCTTTTTTTTTCTGAGGAAGATGGGTCTGGTGTGTGTATAAGATGAGGGGTGACATGCGTGAGTCGTGTGTCACCCCACCTAAGTCACAGCCCCTCTCTTTCTACCATTTGAGGCAGCCGTGCTGGCTCCTTTTCTGGGTTGTCAGGCACGTGCTCCGAAGCCACTCCCAGAGAAGGATTCTTCTCTGAGCTTTCCACATGTGCCAGACAACAAGCAAAGTCCTTTATGGGAATGAGCTCATGGACTCCTCACAAACCCACTTGATGAACCAGGGAAGCCGAGGCTCATTTACTTGCCGAGTCACACCGGGCAGTCAGCACCCTTCATTCTTTCCCATAATCTGTCCTCCAGAAATAATGTTTCACTCCCTTACTGTTTCCATTGCAATAGGGACGTGTGTATCATGTACATCTTGTACCAACATGAAGGGGATTGTGCCATCTGTCATCTGGGTTTTTTTTTTCATTTAAAAGATATCATTTTATGTTAATACATTTTACTGTTGATGGCTGCATAATATTCCACTTTTCAGAAGTCTTTACTTTAACTGGGTGATGGGCACTGACTTTAGTATCTTTTTTCCTTATCTTTCCTTGTATTTTACTATGATTTTACCCCCAGAGTAAAGGTTCTCAATTTCTTTTTTCCTCAAAATGATTACTGGTTTTTTTTTTAAAAGATTTATTTTTATTTATTTGAAAGACAAAGTTACAGAGAGGGGTAGAGACAGAGAGAGGGGTCTTCTATCCGCTGGTTCAATCCCCAAATGGCTGCAGTGGAGCTGATCCAAAACTAGGCTAGCTCCAGGCCCTTGGCTTCTACCTGGTTCTAACAGCCCCAGCTGTTAGGAGTATTTGGGGAGTGAGCTAGTAGATGGGAGATAGCTGTCTGTCTGCTTCTCAGATAAATACATATTTTTAAGTTCATAGAAAATGTAATTGAAATGTTTATTTTGGTGCCAAAATTTTTGAAATTGTATTTACAAGGGATCTCCATAAAGTTTATTGAGAACATATCATGAAAAAGCAGGCATGGATTTCAAGTTTTGGCACCAAAATAAATTCATCTTTTAATTATGTTTTTCCATGAACTTTAACAAATTTATTTTATTTGAAAGAGCGAGAGAGATCTCCCATTTGCTGATTCACTTCTCAAATACCCACAATGCCTGGGGCTGGGTGGGACTGAAGCCAGGAGTCAGGAGCTCAGCCCAGGCCTCCTGTGGGCGGCAGGGACCCGACTGCTTGCGCCATCTGTTGCTGCTTCCCAGTCTGCATTGGCGGGAAGCTGGCATCAGGAGTGGAGCTGAGACTCAAACCCAGGCACTCTGATATGGGGTGCAGGTGTCCCAAGCAGCATCTCGACCATTGTGCCACAACACCCACCCCTGCTATTGAGTTTCTAATGGTTGTACACCCCCAGGTGTGTTGGTTACCTTGAATAAAATAAGAAGGAGTCATGATGGTATATAGGGGAAGATGGAGTCCTCGGCACAGCCTCCCGCCTCCCGCCTCCCACCTTGCTTGTCTAATAGGATGACATCGGGAGAGAGCAGATTCAACTTCCGTCGGGCTGCAATGCACCTCTCCCACAGGTGCCCGGTGCCCCGTGACGCCCCCTTCAGGCTTGCCAGCTCCCAGCTGCCCCAGCTCTTTGCTTGCTTTCTTGTTCTCTGCATTCTGATTAGACTTTGCTCTCTGAGTGCAGTGCTCTTTCCTGGATAGTACGGTTATCCCCCGAGCTGAGGGAGACAGCCTTTTGGACTCTTTTCTCAACTCCTGATCTCTGGGCTTAAATGGAAAATAAAAAAAAAAAAAAGACCTGCATTTGGATGACAGGGGAGAAAACTCCTTTCCCTGGTCATCCTGAGAACACAGCTCCTGGTCTCTAAGATACTGTTTCACTGTTCACTCAGATTTCCTGATCTGCCATTTCATGCCAGTTGGCCACTCTTACAAAAACCCTGGGAGAGGGGCTGGCATTGTGACACAGGGGTTAAGTCACCTGTGGTGTTGCATCTCATATTGGAGTCCCAGTTCAAGTCCTGGCTGCCTCACTTCCGATCCAGCTTCCTGCTAATGGCCTGAGAAGGTAGCAGTGGATGACCCAAGAGCTTGGGTCCCTGCCACCCGTGTGGGAGGCCCGGCTGGAGTTCTTGGTTCAGCCTGACTGTTGCAACCATTTGCAGGACGAACCAGTGGATGGAACATATTTCTCTCTCTTTCTCTCTCTCTGTGTCTCTCCCTCTCTCAGTCAGTCTGCCTTTCAAATGAAATAAATACATTTTCAAAAAAAATAAGAGGAAAACCCCCAGGAGAAAAAGGAAGCTTTGACACTCACAGTCACCTGATGGTTAGTCCCCTTGGAATTCCCAGAGGTTCAGCCACACCATTGCTGCTGCCAAGGTCAATGTAGCCGACAGGAAGCAAAGCGATTTAACACCTTGACTGAGCAGTTTCCTACCTGGAAGTTGTTCAGAAGACTGAACATATTTCAGGAGCTATCTCATCTACCCAGTGACAGACCACACTACACAAAAGACCCAGGAGGAAAAAGCTGTCATAAAATCTTTTGCTTTGGTCTGTGAGATGGAAAATGGCAGATAATGGCACCAGCTATTTCTTTTTTTAATGATTTATTTATTTATTTGAATGGCAGAGTTACAGAGAGAGGAGAAAGAGAATCTTCCACCTGTTGGTTCACTCCCCAAGTGGCCACAGAAGTCAGGAGTCAGAAACTCCATTCAGGTTTCCCACGTGGGTTACAGGGGCCCAGGTTCTTGCGCCATCACCTGTTGCCTTTCCAGGCACATTAGCAGGATTGAAAGTGGAGCAGCTGGGACTCAAACTGGCTCTCTGACATGGGCTACTGCATCGCAAGTGGCAGCTTAACCTGCTGTGCTACGATTCTGGCCCCTCTAGGAAGGGGATTTTTTTTTAATTATGGAAAATGGAATTTAAAAGATTATTATTTTGAAATTAGTTTATTTGAGAGAGAGAGATACAGACAGATGGAGAGAGACAGAGACAGCTCTCATCTGCTGGTTTACTACCCAAATGCACACAGCAGCCTCAGCTGGGACTGAAGCAGGTAGCTGGGAACTCAATCCAGGTCTCCTAGGTGCATGGCATGGACTAAATGATGTCACCTCCTGCTCCCAGGGCCTGTATAAACAGGAAGCTGGCATTAGAAGTGGAGCTGGGCCGGCGCCACGGCTTACTAGGCTAATCCTCCACCTTGTGGCGCTGGCACACCGGGTTCTAGTCCCGGTTGCCCCTCTTCCAGGCCAGCTCTCTGCTGTGGCCAGGGAGTGCAGTGGAGGATGGCCCAAGTGCTTGGGCCCTGCACCCCATGGGAGACCAGGAGAAGCACCTGGCTCCTGCCATCGGATTAGCGCGGTGTGCTGGCCGCAGCGTGCCAGCCACGGCGGCCATTGGAGGGTGAACCAAGGGCAAAGGAAGACCTTTCTCTCTGTCTCTCTCTCTCACTGTCCACTCTGCCTGTCAAAAAATAAAATAAAATAAAATAAAAAAAAAAAGGAGAGGAGCTGGATATCAAAACCAGGCACTCTGACGCAGAACACTGGCACCTTAAGTGGTATCTTATTCACCAAGCCAAATATCCACTCCAATAAGTTTATCTTGAAGCAAAAGAATTTTGAAATCCAGGTATAGCTTTTTCATAGTGCACATTTCACCTGGACTTTTTCTAGTATCCTGTATGAACTTCTTCGTCGTCTATATGCAACCCAGCTCCTACAACTTTGTTTTCCTGGTGCCTCTTGAGTTCCCTCTTTCTTCTCCTTTCCTACTTTTCTTCTGTTAGCACTCAGCTTGTCATGCTCTGCAAGCCTAGATCTCAACTTTTGGTTCTCCTATGGTAGGACTTCCTGTTCTCTACCATTGCTGTTTATTTACTCGTGTACCTACACCACCAAACTCCACATGCTGTGAAAACAGAAACTTCATTGTTCCAAATTGGTATCCCTGGCTCCTCCTACAGATGGAATCCACCTTTGCTGGTTGGGTGAAAGACTGAATTCTTGGATTGTTACAGCTGCCTCCAGACTGCCCTCCAGTGAACCTCTCCCATGCGAATCTGAACTACTGTTTGTGGCATTCGTCTCCAGCCCAGGAATCCAGAGCTTCCGCTTCCTGTGTGCGTCAATAATTCTTAGATAGTTAGGCTTCCTTTCAAGGGGCCTGTCAGTTGGCCATACTCCTCCCACTTCTATGCCACAACACATACCTCCAGTCCAGGGGCCTCTCTGTTAATGGACTTCAGTGGCCGCATGCGATCCTTTCTCCTCTCGCACCTGCACCCAGCTTCACCTCAGCCTTGCTGTCTTTGTTTTCATGTTCTCATCTAAGCCAACTCATCTGGAAAGATCAGCTCAAGTCCTGCTTTGTCTGTGCAGCCCCCTGGATGTCTCTCTTCCACAGTGGCCCCCGCTTTCTTTGATCAGCTACAGTTTTTCAGTTTAAGGCTTGAACCACTCCACACATGTAGATGTTTGGGATTTTTGTGTCCTATCTGGCTCCTTGTTTTTGTTGGTTGGTTGTTTTGGTTTTGAATTTTATGGAGTTCAATTGAACAGAAAAAGGCTATTACCTCTCCTATAATATCCCACATCCTGTGACAATACCAGGTCCTGAAAACCTGGTAGACAGTGAATTATACCCTGTATCCACTTATCTAGGCCAACATGTACTGCCTGGGGCTGGCATTGTGGCAAAGCAGATTAAGTCACTGCCTGTGGTGCTGGCGTCCCACATCAGGGCATTGGTTCAAATTCCAGCTGCTCTGCTTCTGATCCAGCTCCCTGCTCATGGCCTGGGAAAAGCAGCAGAAGATGGCCCAAGTGCTTGGCCCCCTGCCACCCATGTGGGAGACCCAGATGGAGTTCTGACTCCTGTTTTGGGCTTGGCCCAGTCCTGGCTGTTGTAGCCATTTGGAGAGTGAACCAGTGGATAGAAGATCTCTCTCTCTCTCTCTCTCTCCCTCACTACAGCCTACTGAGACCAGGCAAAGATTTCTGTGTTAACTGAGTAGATTTGACCCTTCACCATGGTTAACTGCTATGTAAGTCAAGGATTGGTCCCCAGTCCTGTCTTGGACCCACATCAGTGCGCTGTCATTTCTGGAAGCAGGGCAGCCACAGTTCCTCCACCTGCAGACATTCCTCCATGTTCTGGAAAGCTAGAGTATCCAGAGTGCACGGAACAGTAGGGGCTTTCAGGGACTTCCGTGCCTCTCGGAGGCTCCCCAGCCAGCCCCAGCTCATAAAGTGCACATGACTCACAGGCAGATCATGAGATCCAAATGCAGATTCTGAGCCAGTAGGGTTGAGGGTGGGGCCTGGACTTTTGCCCTTCTCACAAGTCCGCAAGGTGGTAAAGATGCTGATGCCAGGGGTGCCCATCCATGGACCACAGCTTGAGTAGCAAGTGTATAGAATATGATACTTCCTTGTTCAGGGAACTCTGGCAGCTGGGGAGAGTCTCCAGAAAGACTTCCCCCAAGCACACCGTCCGCTGTAACAGTTCCTGTAAGGGTCCAGCTAAGTCTGCCTTTCGTTCTCTCTGCCAGCGTATCCAAGTTTTGCAACCATAAACACCAGCCAGGAGAGTATATATTCCATGCAGAAAACGACGATGCGCAATTCACCAAAATGTTCACGCTGCATATACGAAGTGAGTCCAGTTGCTGGGAATCCATTTTTGTCTTAGAACTCCTTAATTGTTTATTACTGTTAACCAGGAAGTGCTAAGTGTGATTTGGGGAGGAACCTCTCGGCCTGCTGAAATGGTTTGAAATTTGAGTCTCCTGCCTGCTGGCCTGGAACCAATATGGCTTGTTCTGTGTTTATCCTGAGACACGTAGAACACTTCGCCCACATCCTTCTGCTCTGAATGTGCTTTAGTGTCACAACTTCATAGACTTCAGTAACTTGTAAGGTCACGGTCAGGGAAGGCAGAGGGTCATAGTACCTGCCACATATTTGGCTTCGTAATCTTCACTCTTTGGTCTGTGGAAGATGAGAAGGGATTTCCTGGGCTTTGTGCAGCCTTTGTAAGGCTCATGTGGAGGCATCCAGGTAGACTGAGATCTGCACCCGGCTGTCCACAAGGAAAGCCTGGCGGTGAGAAAGCGGTGTTCAGTGGGGTGATGTTAGAAGGTTACCATGTAAGGGGGAAGAGAGGCAATGACCAAGGAGCTTGAGGCTTCCCCCAAGGCGCCAGCCTCCCAGAAGCACAAACAACCCCAGGGTAAACAGGCAGCCCAGGCTGCAGCCGTCTTCCAAGCCATTTCTGGAAAGTACCCTGCTCTGTGAGCTCATTGTACACTTTATTCTCCGCAGGGAAACCTCAAGTGCTGGCCGAAGCATCAGCAAGTCAGGCTTCTTGTTCGTCGGATGGCTACCCGTTACCATCTTGGACCTGGAGGAAGTGTTCAGACCAGTCTCCCAAGTAATCAGGACCCAGTGTCTCTCCTAACTAAAGGACTCAAGCCCTGTGCCATCTTCCCTCTGTTTCATGAGTACAGTTTCAGAAGAATCATTTACAGTGCTTACTTTCTGAGTCAGCCCTAACTGCCAGTGGTCTGAGATGCCTTCTGATCACTCCTAATAGATAGCTGTCTCTCAGACCTCACGAAACAGAAATCCCAGCTTCCAATCTGGTGATAGCCCACCTGTCTAACTTCTCGGTCTGCTGTCTCCTTGCAGCTGCACAGAAGAAATCACAGAAGGCGTGTGGAATAAAAAGGCTAACAGGAAGGTGTTTGGGCAGTGGACATCGAGCAGTACACTGAACATGAGCGAGTCCATCAAAGGGTTCTTGGTCAAGTGCTGTGCGTACAACTCCGTGGGCACGTCGTGTGAAACCATCCTCTTAAACTCACCAGGTACCGAGTTGTTGTTGTCATACTCCGGCACCAGGAATTCCCCCCGAGAACTTAGTCCCTCTGGCTGGCTTTTATTTGGGGAGGGGGGATTTCACAGGCCCAGCATGTGAGAAAAGAGGGCTTTTTGAGTCAGGCAAGAATCCCCAGTGACATCAGCTGGAGTGTTTTGCAGTTTAGGGCGGACTTCTACTTAGCGCCCCTTGAGAGCTCTAATGATGTTGAGACCCGTGAACTCCCAGTGTCACCAGTACTGACTGAATGCCCCAGTGTCAGAGAGACGAATTGAGTAATTGTGAATCGCTCTCTATTTTCCATTCTGGTTAATCCTTCTGTTTTATAATTTTTGCTTTATGTTTTAGAGCCCATCCTCAGTTAAACAATTCTGAAAGCTGGCTGCCCACACGGATAGGTTAGAATCCCCAGCCTCGCAAAGCTGACTTCTCCGCCTTCCTGTGCTATTTTCACTGAAGGAACCCAAGCTGCTGCTGCTGCTGCTTTTTTTTTTTTTTCCCCATCTGCTTTGTACATCCTGTGGGTTTAAAGAGGTGTAATTCTTCTTGTCCTAGTACTGATTTTTAAAAATGGGTTCAGAATCACTGACAGTCTTATAGGAGGGAAACCTGTCCTTCTGTGAAATACACTGCCTGATTTTCTGCAGGCAGCAGAATACACCAGAAGAGTTGTAAGGCCTGAAAACAAGTGGTTACGCAAAGAGGATGTGAGAGATTATAATGAGGGCCTCCTATTTCTACATCTTTTGTTGTAGGCCCCTTCCCGTTCATCCAAGACAATATCTCATTCTATGCGACAATTGGGCTTTGTCTTCCCTTCATTGCTGTTTTAACCATGCTGCTTTGTCACAAGTACAAAAAGGTAAAAGCAAAAGGGAACACTGGCGATGGGTTCCTGTATCTGTAGCACTGCTTCTTGTTAACGGACTCATTATTTCGTCTCTGAAGCAATTTCGGTATGAAAGCCAGCTGCAAATGGTCCAGGTGACCGGCTCCTCCGATAACGAGTACTTCTACATTGATTTCAGAGAATACGAGTATGATCTCAAATGGGAGTTCCCAAGAGAAAATTTAGAGTTTGGTAAGAATCGGTCATTCCAGATGTTCCTGTAGCATTGCCTTCCCAGTGGAGGATCTTTCAAGTGCACTGACTCGCTGCTTATCTTTGCAGGGAAGGTCCTAGGATCAGGTGCTTTTGGAAAGGTGATGAATGCAACAGCTTATGGAATTAGTAAGACAGGCGTCTCCATCCAGGTTGCAGTGAAAATGTTGAAAGGTATGGTACATGCAGGGGAATGACGCTGCTACAGAACACCCCCAAAACTGATGGGAAGAATCACTATAACACCCAAAACTAGACCTTTTTGCCTGACATGCAGCAAAGCCATCACTGGTACCAGGATGACGGAAGGGAGTCTGTATTTATTGCAAAGTGCACAGCAAGAAGGCAGGCAGTGATAGCTCAATTTCCAGACTCCCTGGAGGATTAAAGGCAGTGAATCTAGCAGACTTAAAGCAGGGCTGAGCTGTGTGTGACTAGCTTGTGTGTGAGCCTCTCTCTGATACAGAGTGCTCCTGCCTTTGCTTTGACTGGTCAGTGACTGGGGCCAGTGTATTTCTTTTGCAGTGGCAAGGGTGTGCCCCCATCTGTCTAGGGTTTGTGGGCAGATTGGGCATTACTTTGCTAAGGACTTGTGAGTTCTTGCAAAGCTCTAGAACATAGACTAGCATTGCGATGTTAGCTATAGGGGCAATTTGAGTCTTTGTGATCAGGGTCTTGGGTCTGGCTTTCTCCTTGTGCCCCTCCCTTACTCTTGGAGCTAAGGGAGAGATACTGGGGCCTGATACAGTTTACATCAAAGTCATTAGGGGTAGGGACTCAGCTTCAAATCAACAAAGGTGCACAGATGGGAGGCAGTTTTCCACCTACCTCCTGTTTCCAGGTTCCTGTTGGCCATGCTGCAAGGCCTAAAAGGGAATAGGGTTGGGCTAGTGTCACCTGAGTCATGGGTATCAGATGCAAGTCAGGAACACAAAACTCTCCCTCTCCCTCTTCTCTCTCTTGGCTTAGTTTTTATCAGCTTAGTATTTGAGGATCCAATTGCTACAGGCAGAAGTTGTTCCTTACATTTTGATAGCAACTCTGTAGAAGACTAAATTGGAACCCCCATCTCCTTGTTCCCCATTCATTGTTCCATGCACCCCAATCTGGTGCCCACTCCACCACTCCCCTGAGCACCACTCACTCAGCAAGAGCACCTCTGCTTGGCTCTCTCACTGCATTGAACAATGACTTTTCAGCAAGGCAAAGGAACTTTCCCCTCCATCCTCTGAAGGTTTGC
This sequence comes from Oryctolagus cuniculus, assembly GCF_964237555.1. Classification (NCBI taxonomy): domain Eukaryota; kingdom Metazoa; phylum Chordata; class Mammalia; order Lagomorpha; family Leporidae; genus Oryctolagus; species Oryctolagus cuniculus. The sequence continues at coordinate 86,487,339 of NC_091440.1, forward strand.
TGAAGTGAACTGGCAATAGGCAGATTAAAAGGACTAAAAGTCATACAAACTGATTAACGTGCATAAGGGGGAAAAAATCAGGCCCGGAAGTCATAGACAAAATGTGAGCATCCAAGATAAGCCAGATGGTTGAAGTTTGTATATCATCCTGGGTTACAGAAAGGCACAGAAGCTTGGATAAAGAGCTTGGGTGTCCTGGAGAGGGGTGGCAACAAGCTGTGGAGGGATACAGTAAGAACTGTACAAGGGAATGGAGTTCATCTCGTTATGTAGTTGTAACAGTTTCCAAGAGAACCAATGAAGGCTCTCTCTGGTCGGCGTCAGTGTCCTGGGCCTGGAAACTTTGAGTCTTCTCTATCTAGAGTTAATCTTTCTTGGTCAATGGGATTTCTTAAGTGAGATCAGAAAACTCCAGAGCTTTGGGAGAGAACAAGGATTCAGACAGAGCAGTGAGGCCAGACTGTGGACACAGAATGCAGAGAGATCCTGAGGCTGTGCCTTCAGGCCAGAGTTGCCATGCTCTGGATTTGGGCTGTGTTTTCAGAGCCCCAGCACCTCCAACTAACCACGTCCATTTTGAACTAACCACGTCCAGTGGGCATTTTGAAGTCCCCATGTCACTTGGCTCCCCAACATAAATTGACACCAGGCACTTGAAATGCCTTCTTCTGGATTTTGTGTCGCCGTGTGCTGGTTTTGCTCCTGCCTCTCCGACTGCATCTCAGTGCCTCTGGCCTGTCCTCTTCCACCTGGCTTCTCCTGTGGAGTTCCTTAGGGTGCTGCTGGACCCACCCCCCCACCTGGCACTCCCCGCCTCACTGCACCTGCTCACCGGGACCATCTGCACCACCCCTAGCTTTCCACCTTGCATCTCCCCTCTGAGCTTCAAGTCCATATATTCAGGTGTTTGGGCATCTTTAAAAATCCCTTAATTCAACCTATCCTAACTGAATTCCCCCAACCCCGGCCATCCCTCCTCTCTTCCCCTTAGTGATTGGTCCCTGGTGCCAACACAAAGCCACATTCTTCACAATCGGGCCCGATGCTGTCTCCTGGCACCCCTTCGTGTTTTTCTAGTCCGCCCTCCTTTCTCCTCCAGCCCAAGTCTACTTCTCGCAGATGGTGCCGTAGCCTTCCAAGCAGGTGCCCTGGCTGCATCTTTGCTTCCTTTGGATTCCCTGTGCTGATGCCCAAGTGCTGATCAGGAGGCACAAAGCTGATCAGAGTGTTTCACGCTCAACCTTTCCAGCAGCTTTCAATTCTCTTACAAAGGTCTGCGAGGCCCGCTACTCTCCACCCCGCCCCGTGCGCCTCACGCCGCCCTGTGCTCTCCACGCCTCCCTGTGCTCCTCACACCTCCCTGTGCTCCTCACACCTCCCTGTGCTCTCCACACCTCCCTGTGCTCCTCATAAATCCCTGTGCTATGCACACCTCCCCGTGCTCTCCACACCTCCCTGTGCTCCTCATAAATCCCTGTGCTATGCACACCTCCCCGTGCTCTCCACACCTCCCTGTGCTCTCCACGCCTCCCTGTGCTCCTCATAAATCCCTGTGCTACGCACACCTCCCTGTGCTCTCCACGCCTCCCCGTGTTCCTCACACCTCCCCGTGCTCCTCACACCTCCCCGTGCTCCTCACACCTCCCCATGCTCTCCACACCTCCCCGTGCTCCTCACACCTCCCTGTGCTCTCCACACCTCCCCGTGCTCTCCACACCTCCTGTGCTCCTCACACCTCCCTGTGCTCTCCACGCCTCCCTGTGCTCTCCACACCTCCCTGTGCTCCTCACACCTCCCTGTGCTCCTCACACCTCCCGGTGCTCCTCACACCTCCCCGTGCTCTCCACACCTCCCCGTGCTCTCCACACCTCCCCGTGCTCCTCACGCCTCCCTGTGCTCTCCACACCTCCCTGTGCTCCTCACACCTCCCTGTGCTCCTCACGCCTCCCTGTGCTCTCCACACCTCCCCGTGCTCTCCACACCTCCCTGTGCTCCTCACGCCTCCCTGTGCTCTCCACAACTCCCTGTGCTCCTCACGCCTCCCTGTGCTCTCCACACCTCCCCGTGCTCTCCACACCTCCCTGTGCTCCTCACGCCTCCCTGTGCTCTCCACAACTCCCTGTGCTCCTCACACCTCCCTGTGCTCCTCACACCTCCCGGTGCTCCTCACACCTCCCCGTGCTCTCCACACCTCCCCGTGCTCTCCACACCTCCCCGTGCTCTCCACACCTCCCCGTGCTCCTCACGCCTCCCCGTGCTCTCCACACCTCCTGTGCTCCTCACACCTCCCTGTGCTCTCCACGCCTCGCTGTGCTCTCCACACCTCCCTGTGCTCCTCACACCTCCTGTGCTCCTCACACCTCCCTGTGCTCTCCACGCCTCCCTGTGCTCTCCACACCTCCCTGTGCTCCTCACACCTCCCGGTGCTCCTCACACCTCCCCGTGCTCTCCACACCTCCCCGTACTCCTCACACCTCCCTGTGCTCTCCACACCTCCCTGTGCTCCTCACACCTCCCTGTTCTCCTCACACCTCCCCGTGCTCTCCACACCTCCCTGTGCTCTCCACGCCTCCCTGTGCTCCTCATGGCTCCCTGTGCTCCCCACGCCCCCCTGTGCTCCTCATAAATCCCTGTGCTACGCACACCTCCCTGTGCTCTCCACACCTCCCTGTGCTCCTCACACCTCCCCGTGCTCTCCACACCTCCCCGTGCTCTCCACACCTCCCTGTGCTCTCCACACCTCCCCGTGTTCCTCACACCTCCCCGTGCTCCTCACACCTCCCCGTGCTCTCCACGCCTCCCCGTGCTCCTCATACCTCCCCGTGCTCTCCACACCTCCCCGTGCTCTCCACACCTCCTGTGCTCCTCACACCTCCCTGTGCTCTCCACGCCTCCCTGTGCTCTCCACACCTCCCTGTGCTCCTCACACCTCCCTGTGCTCCTCACACCTCCCGGTGCTCCTCACACCTCCCCGTGCTCTCCACACCTCCCCGTGCTCTCCACACCTCCCCGTGCTCCTCACGCCTCCCTGTGCTCTCCACACCTCCCTGTGCTCCTCACACCTCCCTGTGCTCCTCACGCCTCCCTGTGCTCTCCACACCTCCCCATGCTCTCCACACCTCCCCGTGCTCTCCACACCTCCCTGTGCTCCTCACGCCTCCCCGTGCTCTCCACACCTCCCTGTGCTCCTCACACCTCCCTGTGCTCTCCACACCTCCCTTTGCTCCTCATGCCTCCCATGCTCCTCACATCTCCCTGTGCTCTCCACACCTCACGGTGCTCCTCACACCTCCCTGTGCTCCTCACACCTCCCCGTGCTCTCCACACCTCCCTGTGCTCCTCACACCTCCCTGTGCTCCTCACGCCTCCCTGTGCTCTCCACACCTTCCTGTGCTCCTCACACCTCCCTGTACTCTCCACACCTCCCCATGCTGCTCACACCTCCCTGTGCTCTCCACACCTCCCTTTGCTCCTCACGCCTCCCATGCTCCTCACATCTCCCTGTGCTCTCCACGCCGCCCTGTGCTCTCCACGCTGCCCTGTGCCCCCTGCACACCAGCAGCGTGCCGCCTTCTTTCAGTTCCTCCGCGCACCATTCGCCGCCCTGCCTGGGACCTCTGCACAGGCGGAGCCCCCTCTCTCCCTTCCCCTTTTGCTGTGGATCCTGCTGTTCCCTCTGATCTCAGCTGAATTATCACTTCCTCGGGGAAGCTTCTTTCACACCCCAAATGCGATCAAGGCCTGTGTGGTTTGTTACCTTAGCTCCCTGTAGGCTTTGTCGTAGAATTTATCGTGACTGTAATTATATATTTATTTTGTTATTCAGTTACATCTCACCTGCCTCATTAGTCTGGAAGCCTCTTGAGGGCAGGGTCTGTGTCCATTCCGCTGTGTGCTCTTCTTCTCAGCCTTTGCCCATTGTCACTCCAGGCTGCCATCAATGGTCTCCCCCTGACCAGGTCCCCTCCCCCATGCAATCCCCTGGCTACCTCCCTATTTTTCTTCATGTCTCAGTGAGACACTGATTGCATTATAAAGCCATGCATTTCCTAGGAGAATCTAAGCACCAGCAAGACAGGGGCTGTGTTTTCTTATCCTCCATTCCCCAGTGCCTGGCACATAGCCTTGGATGTAGCAGGCATGCGTCTCTTTACAGAATTAAGGTTCCAGTCCTCAGGGCCACAGGCTGGAGCCAGCCAACCTCATTGTTTCCCTGTGATGTCAACGAGTCCAAGAGCCAAAAAAAAAAAAAAAAGATGTTTCTCCCTTTAGTGTATTTGTTAGCTTCTGTGGAGGAAAATCCTGTATTGTTATCACTGTTTTGCTTGTGGGTTGGTTGAGGGCCCACTGGAAGGACTTTTATTTTGGTTGGTAGAGAAAAGCCCAGTAGGAAGGCCTATTATTAGAGTCAACATTTACACCACAGTCCTTGCAATTCTGTCTTAAAATTTCAAGGTGGACATTTGGTCTAGAGGTGCAGGTGCCTGAGACCACTATCAGAGTGCCTGGGTTCGACACCCAGCTCCGGCTCCTGACGCCAGTATTCCTGCTAATGTAGCCTCTGAGAGGCAGCAGTGAAGGCCCAAATAATTAAGTCCCTGCCACCCACGTGGAAGACTTGGGCTGAGCTCGTGGCTCCCTGCTGTGCTGTGGTGTTTGGAGGAAAAAAACCAGTGGATGGCAACTCTTTCTCTCTCTTTCTGTCTCTCTGCCTCTCAAGTGAATTTTATTTTTTTAAAAGCTTTATTTATTTATTTGAAAGGCAGAGTTACAGAGAGGCAGAGGCAGAGAGAGGAGAGAAAGAAAGGTCTTCTATTTGTTCACTCCCCAAATGGCCTCCACGGCTGGAGCTGCATTGATCCAAAGCCAGGAGTCAGGAGCTTCTTCCAGGTCTCCTACACGGGTGCAGGAGCCCAAGGACTTGGGCCATCTTCTACTGCTTTCCCAGGCCACAGCAGAGTGCTGGATCGGAAGTGGAGCAGCCAAGACTCGAACCAGCGCTCATATGGGAATGCCAGCACTGCAGGTGGTGGTTTTACCTGCTATGCCACAGTGCCGGCCCCTCTCAAATTAATTTTAAACAAATAGATGATGGATAGCTATATAGATATGAGAGAGAAAGCATTTCTCAAAATATAGGATTAATGCTCAAAAGGCGTATGTTATTTTTGTCTTATACTGTTGAATTTCGATGAATAGTGCACATCAGCTCTGAACTGAGGAAAACCTTCATCTGTTGAATATTACAGAATGTCTTCCTTTCTCTGTACTCCTCCACTGACAGAAAAAGCAGACAGTTCTGAAAGAGAGGCGCTCATGTCCGAACTCAAAATGATGACTCACCTGGGGAGCCACGAGAACATTGTGAACCTGCTGGGGGCGTGCACGCTGTCAGGTAGTCTCTCCCCGCTGAGCGCACCTCCTGCCAACGACTTTGGCTTGGATACGGAGAGCACGTTTGTTCTTATTTTTTTTTCCTCTCTCCTCATTCACTGTGTGGGCTCTCCAACCTGAGTAGAATGAGGCATTGAGTACTCCGTGAATCAGATGGGTCAATATATAAACAATGCCTCTCTTTCATCTTCTTTATTGAGATACAGCCCATATTTCTAACCTGCCTAAAAGTGACCACGAGGGTGGGAATTTGGAGCAGTGATTAAGACAGTGGGATGCCTACCCACATCCCATTTTGGACTAGACCAGTTTGAGTCCTGGCTACACTACCACTCCAGCTCCCCGCTACTGTGTACCCTAGGAGGCAGCAGATGACGGCTCAAGTACTTGGGTCCCTGCCATTCATGTGGGAGGCCCGGATTGCCTTCCTGGCTCCTAATTTGATTTCTGTCCTAGCTCTACCCTGGCTGTTGTAGGCTTTTGAGGAATGGAAGTGATGGAAGATCTTTCTCTGCTTGTCTGTCTCCATCTCTGTGCCCTTCATGTAAAATGAAAATAAGTAAATTAACTTTTTTTTTTTTTTCAAAAGAAATAACCACACTGCAGGGACGCGTTGTGGTCTCTCTGCTTCCCCTCCCGCTGTGGAGGTGACATCAATACAGTGGTGCAAATAGTTACAGATCTTGGTCACTGCTCCAATTGGGTTGCCTTTGTATACCGGAGCAATTTCGAGAAGCTACTGGAAAAATGAAATTAAAGAGTTAACTTTGAAATCCATGTGTGATCTTTTGGAGACCCCTCATGTACTTGGATTTCAAAACTACTTTGCACTAGAATAAGCTTCTCTTTTCATTTAATTTGCTGTGAACTTTTTGAAGTGCCAACATAAGTCATAGCCAAGGCAGGAGGTTGAACTGTGTTTCCTAGCATCTGCTGGGGGCATGCTTTGTGGTTCTCTCACTTCTGCCTAGAAATATCCAAATGATGCGCCTACAGGAGTCATTCCTTCTGGGACAGCAGACCTGGGGACGGGACCAAAAGGAGAGGAAAAGAGAAAAATGCTAAGGCTGAATTTAAATACAAGAAGAAATAGGCTCCCAAAAAAGTGTAGTGTTCCCAAATCCAGGGAGTCCCAAGCTCTCATGGAATGTGTCATCTGCTTACACACATTTCTGGGGGGAAAAAAGTATCAGCATATCTGTAATTGAAACTGTAACTATTTCAGGACCAATTTACTTGATTTTTGAATATTGTTGCTATGGTGATCTCCTCAACTATCTAAGAAGTAAAAGAGAAAAATTTCACAGGACGTGGACCGAGATTTTCAAGGAGCACAACTTCAGTTTCTACCCCACTTTCCAGTCACATCCAAATGCCAGGTAAGCAGGTTGAGCCTCCGGAGTGACCAGTTGTGAGAGAGACTCGGGGTGCGATGCGAAACACCTGCCATGGACGCAGGTCCACAAACACATGTGACCTTCAGGGCCTGGGGCCTGGAAGAGCACTCCCCTCTTTTCCCACAGCTCTGCTCCCCGTGGTGTCAGTTACACATGGCCAACTGTGGTCCAAAAACATTAAATGAAAACTTCCAGAAGAGACAGCTGCTAAGTTTTAAATAACAGTGTATTGTTATAACTGTCCTATTTTATTATTAGTTACTTTAATCTCTTACTGGGTTTAATTTACAAATTTTATCATAGATATGTATGTGTGCATAGGAAAAAACAGTCTAGGTGGGATTTGGTTTTATCTGTGGTTTCAAACGTCTGCTGGGGTTCTTGGAACGCATCTTCCATGGGAAAGAGGTGACCTCTCATTTCCCTGTTGATGTGGATCCCTTCCCTTGAGAGCAGGGACTGCAGCTAAGTCAGCCTGTCTCCACATGTGCCTATGTCACACCCTGGGTACATGCTGGTCTGGGGAAAATTGTCTTACCGAATTCTTCAAAGACTCCTGGCTGCTACATGGGTACAGGTGGAAAGAAGGAGAACTTTTCCCAAGGTCCTTGGCATATTTTGTAGAGAGTAGCCAGGGCCTAGGGCCACTGCACAGAACAGCTCTAAACTCACAGACTGGATTTGGAAATATTAGGAGGAATTGATCGCCAAGGGCTGTCCCAACTAAAGCCATAGTGCCTGTCACTGGGCTTGGCGGTGTGTCTCCTGCCGTCCGCAGAGATCCTGAGCGTGACCTGGTCCTGATGAGGTCCTGATGAGGTCACAGATGAGAGCTCTAGGAGTTTAGCAAGATGCTTTCCCCATCCTTGAATTTCATGATAATGACTTGAGCACAATGGCTCTTCAGCGTCTTTCTCTGAGTGGACTCCCAGGCACGCTACTGGAATGATTCCCCACGCCACAGCATGCTCTATACCCCCAACCCAGGCAACAGCTCCCCCTTGTTCAGAAGGCATATTTCTGCCTCAGACTCTTTGGTTTTCACTGGGGCCTTTTGGGGAGGGTGCGTCTGAGATTCCCAGCTCTGTTTTCTGAGAATGTTGCATTTCAGTGTAGGCCACTGGCTTGCAAAGTCTGAGACAGAAACCCAGGCTGTTAGAAGTCACAAGACCCCAGGGAGGTCCCCATGCACACCCAGGAGCTCTTGCTTAGAATTGGCTCGGAACCATCACAGCATCATCCCCCTCTACCCTCCTTTCTCAGATCATTGTCTAGGACTGAGAAAGCTCGCCAATGCCATGCACGTTCCAGAACACAGAGAGACTGTCCCAGTGGGTCAGAAGTGTGTGACCAGCACTCCGTGGTCACGAGTTAACGCCTTTGGTTTATTCTCATCTCTGGGTGTGTTAAATGCCTGACACAATTCACTGTGGAGTATCTGTGGTCTGAAAGTGTGACAGCGTTCTTCAAAGCTATTGAAACGGTGCACTGTGGTGAACGTGTATGCAGGAATCCATCATGAGCTGTCTGAAACGAGCACAGAACTTCTCAGGAAAGCATTCCAGAGGGTTGACCTTAAAAGAGGTTTCGTTATTACTGCTTGGTAATCTCACCAAGGCAATGAGCTTTCCAAAGGCCAACTTGAAAAAAGAAGCAGGAGAGAGCACTGGCAGGTCTCTCTAGGAGATCTGGATTCCACGAGCTTTGGGAGGGAAAGCAGCCTGCATTTGGGAGACGAGGAATGGGGCGTGCGTCTCGTTCCATTCTTCATTAGCTTTGTGATGCCAGCCGGTCATGTCTATTTCACAAGCCTCATTTCTTTTTCATAAAATGTGACTCGAACGCCCAGCGTGGAAGGTGTAGTGAGGATCAGGTGAGGCCCTTTGGGAGCTGTGAGATTCCAGGCCTCTCACAGTGGTGCTGCACTCCACCTAGACCTGGTGAGCCCTGTGACACTGAGGTTTCCAGTGGGAACAAAAAAGGTGGGCGAGTTGACAGTGGGCTTCCAATTAGAAAACCCATTTACAATTGGACTCCACTTCTTTTTTTTTTTTCTTCCATAGTATGCCTGGTTCAAGAGAAGTTCAGATACACCAGGAGCTGGACCAGAGCTCGGGGTTGAATGGGAATTCATTTCACTCTGAAGGTAGCATTTTATTCTAATTAATTGTACTTTAAAATGGAAATGGATACAAGAATTTTGCATTAGCTATTTTTAAAAAGTGTGTAAAGACAAGAAATATTTTCTTCTTTGCTAACTGTCAATGATAGGCTTTTTTTTTAAAGATTTATTTATTTAATTGAAAGGCAGAGTTGCAGAGAGGCAGAGGCAGAGAGATCTCCCATCCACTGGTTTACTCTCCAAATGGCCGCAATAGCTGGAGCTGGGGCGATTTGAAGCCAGGAGCCAGGAGCTTCTTCCAGGACTCCCATATGGGGTGCAGGAGTCCAAGCACTTGGACCATCTTCTGCTGCTTTTCCAGGAAATTAACAGGGAGGGGGATTGCAAGTGGAGCAGCCGGATCTCCAACCAGTGCCCGTATGCGATGCATGTGTATTTGCTTTAAAGCTAACTAAAAGCTAATCGTTTCTATATTGAGAATCACCTATCAGTGGTGGATAAACACTGAAGACTATTTTATTTGGTGAAGTTGTTCTTTCTCTAGCGTCATCAGAGTTCTTATTACCTGCTAAGTGAGACAGGCAAGTTCTGGACTGAGACGGAGGCTGGAGTGACTTCCGGTTCCTTTCTTTCTGGCTGGAGGACTCTGGGTTAGTCATTCAGCCATCCTGAGTAACAATTTCCTCATTCATAAAACAGGCCTACCAGTGTTCCCAGGTTGATGAAATGGGCTAAACACTGGGTGTCCATTCTTTTCCCAATGTGACAAAACTCCCTGGGGCAAAAAAAAAAAAGAGAGAAAGAGAGAGAGAGAGAGGAACATCTAAAACTCCTGACAAATGGGGAAGCCATCTGCCATCAAAGTAGTTAGGGAATTTCTCACTGAGCAAAGAGAATCTTTCTAGAGCCTTCCTGCTTCCTGACCCTCTGTGATTCTCCAAGCAAACAGGCCAGGAAAATGAGGTGACGGTATCACACGCACATCTCGGCGTCTCCTAAAAGACAAAGCTGCCAGAGAGCGAGTGTGGAGATCTTAACTGGCCTGATGTGCCCTTCTAGAACTGGACAGCCCGTCACCGTGTAAGCGTTCCCATGAGCTGAGCAGAGGTGGTTGGTTTTATGGACAGAGACAGACCAAAGAAAGAAGAAAAAAGAACCACTGGGTCCTTTCAAAGTGACTTTCCTTCCAAGGCGAGGGCAGAGAGCTGGAACCCCAGCAGAATAACTGATGGAGGAGCTGGCGCTTAGCTTAGCAGCTGGGAGTTGCGCCCCACAGTGGAGTGCCTGGTTGGGTTCCTGACTGCAGCTTCCTAATGTGGGCCCTGGGAGGCAGCAGGTAATGGCTCAGGTCACTGGGCTTCTGCCACCCACACGGCAGAGCTGGGCCGAATTCCCTGCTCGTAGCTTCCGTTCCAACCCAGCCTTAGGTGTTGTGGGCATTTGGGGAGTGAACAGGTAATTGGGAGCTCTCTGCCCGTCTACCTCTCTAAAAAATTAAAAAAAATTTTTTTTAAAAATAACTGGCTAACTTCAAGTTATTCCAGGTTACCTTTTTCGTAAGGATTAAAGTGGAGGAAGCTTTGCGACAGTGCGGCTGGAAACTGACCCATTTGGGAAATTTGGTTATTATCTTTCCTGATGCCTTGGAAGGTCAGATGGCTTAGTTTCATCTTGGTGATATGGAACTTTAGCAGAAGTGACACCATTTTGGTTGGATCTGCTGAGCCTAGGGCAGGAGCTTGGTCCGAACCAACGGCCTCCCACACATGTTATTTAACACAGCCCTCCCACACATGTTATTTAACACAGCCCTCCCACACATGTTATTTAACACAGCTAACTCTTTGGTCTGAGGCTCTAATAACCTTCTCGTGGACACTGAATAGGGTCACTTCTTAGCGTTTCGGCAACAATGAAGCCTGGCTCTATTTTATAGATGAAATTGAATACGAAAATCAAAAAAGGCTGGAGGAGGAGGAGGACTTGAATGTGCTCACATTTGAAGATCTTCTTTGCTTTGCATATCAAGTTGCCAAAGGAATGGAATTTCTGGAATTTAAGTCGGTAAGCACCTCTTAAAGAAAAATAAACTGACGAAAAATAAACTGGATAGATAATTTTGAAAAAGAGAGTAGCTTGTATTTTCTCTTGGTTGTTTTGATTACATCTGTTTAAGTCTTTCTTGCTGTTGGAACCTCAGCTTTTGACTAATTGTAGCAGACAGGCCCACGAGCCCTTTTTAGAAAAGTGCCAGCCCTTCCTGGCTGTCCTACATGCCCTGGCAAATCCAGGGCAAAAACCCAGGGTAAGAAGTCCTTGCAAATGACCACTCACTATGCAATACAGCATTGCCACTCCTGCATTGGACAGATGCTCAGGTTGTGCACTGCACGTGGGGATTGACCCAAGGGCTGACCTGGATCTGCTGCACTTGTGGAGCCAGCCACTTGGCCATCTTTGATTCTGAAATAAGAGATTGGGGTGATGGGGTTGGTTCCCAGGCTTGGATGCAAAGGCCCAGGGAGGGGAGAGTGCAGAGAGAGAGATTGCAACCCTTGGGAAAGAGACGCGCGGGGAGCCCCAGAGCAACAGGAGGAAACAGGAGCCAGTCGGGCAGAGTTCACTGAGGAATGACCTGAGCCAGGGGTGGGGGCTGGCCAAAGACTCAAATCAGAGGTCAAATCAGACTGAGGCTGGAGTGTCGCCAGGCTGGTCATACAGGGCGGGGCCTGAGCAGTCTGGACCGACAGGTGGAAGGGGGATGAGGTGGGCTGCAGGGGCTGGCGGTAGAAAGCCCGAGGAGCCAATGCCGGTGGGGCAGGGCAGCTGTGGGCGCTGTGGGTCTGTTTGGATGCCTTTGCCTCTCTGTGGTGAGGACCGAAGGGCGTCCCTCAGACCTTTGCCACCAATGTCGGGTTCCTCGGATGTTCCCCCTGTCGCAAGCCAGGACCCTTGGGTTCATGGGACCCCTCTCAGTTCAGAGACTCCCGCTAATGCCAAACCCATTTTGAGTCTCCCCTCCCCGCTGAGTATTTCCTTGGATGTTCCCTCCTTTTGCTTCCTAAAGCAATTTGACAGCCCATTAAAGGCGTGGGTCTTAAGGCTCACCCCAAGCACGGCAGGGACAGCCTGAGAAACCCCCAGTGGGGGCTCCAGGAGGCTCCTGGTTGTGTCTCTTCCTTCTAGTGAGTTAGGACCCGGACTGGGTTTGGTTTTCCTTTTGAGAGCCTCTCCCCTAGGTTGCTCGGGCCACAGCCCAGATGGTGAAGACCTATGGCACGTGTCAGGGTGACTGCTCAGAGCCCAGCCACGGGAAGAGACCACCTGCCCTCTGGAACCTGCCCTGTGGGTGGAAGACGGTCCTGGGTGATGGAATCCAACAGCAAATAACACTGCCATCTCCCTCTCTGCAGTGTGTGCACAGGGACCTGGCGGCCCGGAACGTGCTTGTCACCCACGGCAAGCTGGTGAAGATCTGTGATTTTGGATTGGCGCGCGACATCATGAGCGATTCCAACTATGTCGTGCGGGGCAACGTGAGCCTGCCTCTCCTTCTGCATGCATGCACTGCTCCTTTGCGTTTTTGTCGTGATTCTTGTCTGATCCTTCGTGTTTTTGTTGTGATTGTGGTCAATGCCGGCACTCACGGTAGCATCTTTGATACATGGAGAAGTCCAACAAGCCCTCACAGCCATTTGCTTAGGTGTCTCTGCAGTTTGGGGGATGCTCCACCTCCAGCCAAAGCTGAGCAATGAAGCATCACCATCAATCCTTGGGCTAACTGGGAAGGCAGATGGACTGGGGACATTTGCATATGATCTCCATATGAAAAAAAAAACTCATTTGTTACATTCCTTTCAGTTTGCTGAGTTGTAAGCTGAGTTATGTCTCCAATGATCAGAAACCAGAGTTACAATACAGCATTAAGAGGCTTCCAGCCCACATGTTAAATATTAAACATGCAATGGAAAAGGCACAAATGGGGCAAGCTCTGTGGCCCAGCAGTTGAGCCAGCCACTCGGGATGCCTGCATCTGTTATTGGAGTGTTAGGGCTTCAGTCCTGCCTCAGTCGCAGTCCAGCTTCCTGCTAATGCTCATCTTGGGAGGCAGCAGGTGGTGGCTCAAGTACTCCCTCCCACCCACGTGGGAGACTCAGATGGAGTTCAGGCTCCTGGCTTCAGCCGGCTATGGCTGTAGCTGTTGTGGCTGTTTGGGAAGTGAACCAGCCAATGGAAGATATGATCTCTCTCTCTCTCTCTCTCTGCCTTTCAAGTAAATTTAAAAATTAAATAAATCTAAAAGAATTTTAAAAGGCACAATACATACATATTATTGAATATTCACCAGTCAATCACTGTTTACACAGGGGACTTACAACGTGACTGAATCTACTTGTTAGGAAACAAACCCCAAAGACAGATGTATTCTTTTCTTCTTTTTATTTAATGCCAATTTTTATTTTATTTTTTCCCTGAGATACCTTTTATTTAATGAGTACAAATTTCATAAGTACAACTTTAGGAATATAGTGATTCTTCCCACCATACCTGCCCTTCTACCCCCACTCCCACCCCCCCCTCTCATTCCCAGTCCCATTCTCCATTAACATTCATTTTCAGTTAACTTTATACACAGAAGACCAACTCTATATTAAGTAAAGATTTCAACAGTTGCAAACACATGCACACACACACAAAAAAACACTGAGAACAAGTTTTACAGTTAATTCTCATAAAACAACCTCACTGAGGACAGAAGTCTTGCATAGGAAGTAAGTGCCCAGTGACTTCTGTTGTTAATTTAACCATTAACACTCTTATGTATGATGTCAGTGATCATCTGAGGCTCTTGACATGAGCTGCCTAGGCTGTGAAAGCTTTTTGAACCCACAATCTCCATCGGTATTTAGACAAGGTCATAAGCAAAGTGGGAGTTCTCTCCTCTCTTCAGAGAAAAGTACCTCCTTCTTTGATGGTCCCTTCTTTCCACTGGAGTCTCACTCACAGAGATCATTCATGTAGGACATTTTTGCCACAGTGTCTTGGCTTTCCTTGCCTGAAATGCTCTCATGGGTTTTTCAGCCAGACCAGAATGCCTTAAGGGCTGATTCTGAGATCAGAGTGCTATTTAAAGCAATTGTCATTCTATGAGTCTGCTGTGTGGACTGCTTCCCATGTTGGAGCATTCTCTCTTTTTAAATTCTATCTATTTTCATTTCTAGACACTTGATCATATTTATATGATCCCTTTAACATTTAATTCTATCTATATGTTCACTTTAACACTTAATATGATCACTTTAACAATTAAGATGGCATTTTTACCATGAAGCTTAATGGGATTTGGGGTCCCATGACAAGTTTGTAAACATACCCTTAGAAGTAAATCCATAGGAATGTATGCAGAACTATACAGCTTTACAATTACAAACTTCTTCCTCCCTCTCTTATTCCTATTATTATTTTTTTACTGAGATCTATTTTCAATTGACTTTATACACATATGATTTACTTTGTTAAGAGTTCAACAAATAGTATGAAAAAGAAAAAAAAAACAGATGTATTATTTTCGAAAGAACTGTGAAAACTCTTAGATGATGGAATTGTGTAATTGAAAAAGTGTGGATGTTAAGAATTACAACAGCAGGGGGCGATGTTTGGCATAGGGCTCAGCCATTCCTCGGGATGCCTGTAGCCATATTGGAGTCTCAGGGTTTCAGTGTTGAACTCCCATCTACACTCTCAATTCCAGTTTCCTATTAATATGGCTCGAGTACTTGGATCCCTGCCACCCTTGTGGGAGACCTGGATTAGATTCCCACCTCCTGGCTTCAGCTTGGCCCAGCCCTGGCCATTGTGAGCATTTTGGAGTGAACCAATGAATGGCAGATCTCTCTCTCTTTCCCTCTAGCCCTTGCTATGTCTGCCTTTCAAATAAATGAAACAATGATTTAAAGAAAAAAAAGCTTTAGCACATCTGGATTTAAGCCCTTAATCCATTTCTTTTTGGTTATTCGTTTCTGGAATTTCTCTGCATTACTATCCCTGGTTGTGAAACAGTAACAACAAATGCAGATGCTGTGCTTACTGTGTATGTTTACATATATTCATTCATTTAGTCCCCAGAGTAACTACTTTGTGAGTGAGAAAACCAAAGCACAAAAAAGCAGCGTGGCAGGTGGATTTGAACGTGAATAGTCTGAGCCTATCCACTAGGATAGAGTTTCCCATGAGGGCTCTGCACTCAGGTCCCAGCACTGGTGAGGGGGAAAACCAACGTGGAAGCACCGTGTCCAGGGTAGAAGTTTCTTTTCTTTCTTTCTTTTTTTTTTTTTTTAAAGATTTATTTATTTATTTGAGAGGTAGAGTTACAGTGAGAAGGAGAGACAGAAAGGTCTTCCATCCACTGGTTTACTCCCAAATGGCCGCAACGGCAAGAGCTGAGCTGATGCGAAGCCGGGGCCTCCTGTGGGTCTCCCATGCAGGTGCAGGGCCCAAGCACTTGGGCCATCTTCTACTGCTTTCCCAGGCTGTCGCTCCCCCTCTTTGCGGAGGAACGACACTGGACCCTGTGCTGTTCTTTTGTCTGCTCGGCCCTTCCCGGGTTTGCTGCTGGTACTTCCCGGGTTGGCTGCCGACCCCTCCACCTCCGTGGAGGGGCGGCTCCCCCTGCCACTTTCCCCGCTTCCGTGGAGGAGCGGCACACCACCGGCCGGCTCTCTTGAGGGCTGCTCAGGTGTTCCTTCAGATGTTCCCGGTGCATGTTGTCTCTCTCTTCCTTTATAGTCCTCTTCCACCAATCCCAACTCTGCTACCCACACACCGAGCACGCTGCTCTCCTCCAATCAGAAGCAGGATCAGCTCCTGCAGCTCATCAGTCAAATTGGCGAGAGGCAGCTGCATAGAGGTTGTTTGGGCTCTCTCTCAGCGCCATATTGTGGGAGAGCAGATGCATAGAATAAGTCTTAATTCCAGTAACTTAGTCTAGTCTCAGTTGCTCCCCACACCAGGCCATAGAAGAGAGCTGGATCGGAAGTGGAGCAGCCAGGACTAGAACTGGCACCCATATGGGATGCCGGTGCCACAGGCAGAGGATTAACCCACCATGCCACAGTGTCGGCCCTCAGGGTAGAAGTTTCAATACTGTGAAAAATCAAATTACACTGTCTCTTCACAGGAATCCAATAATCATCTCCAGTCACTACAGCTGAAGACATAAATATGATGACTGTTCAGATCTGATTATGCAGTTTCTCCTGCCAGCTGGCTGTCTCTCTTTTGAGAAGGCCAATTCCATTTAGAGCCTCAATCAACTCCTTTGAGTAATCAAATCAACCAGACTAACCTGCCTGATTCAATTACTCATCATGTCGTGTGGGACTTAAGAGTTTTGCCTTTCTTGATTTATTAATTTATTTGAAAGGCAGAGTTAGAGAGAGAGAGAGAGAATCTTTCATCTGCTGGTTTATTGCCCAGCAATGGCCAGGGCTGGGCTGATCGGAAGCCAGGAGCTCCATCCAGTTCTTTTTTGTTTGTTTGTTGTTGGTGGTTTTTTTTTTTTTTTTTTTTTTTTTTTTTTTTTTTTTTTTTTGACAGGCAGAGTGGATAGTAAGAGAGAGAGAGAGACAGAGAGAAAGGTCTTCCTTTGCCGTTGGTTCACCCTCCAATGGCTGCCGCGGCCAGCGCGCTGCGGCCCATGCACCACGCTGATCCGAAGGCAGGAGCCAGGTGCTTCTCCTGGTCTCCCATGGGGTGTAGGGCCCAAGCACTTGGGCCATCCTCCACTGCCTTCCCGGGCCACAGCAGAGAGCTGGCCTGGAAGAGGGGCAACCGGGACAGAATCCGGCGCCCCGACTGGGACTAGAACCCGGTGTGCCGGTGCCGGCGCCACTAGGCGGAGGATTAGCCTGTTGAGCCACAGCGCCGGCCCCTGAGAAGAGCTTTTAAAAAAGGTTCTGCTGGCCGGCGCCGTGGCTCAATAGGCTAATCCTCCACCTAGCGGCGCCAGCATACTGGGTTCTAGTCCCGGTTGGGGCGCCGGATTCTGTCTCGGTTGCCCCTCTTCCAGGCCAGCTCTCTGCTGTGGCCCGGGAAGGCAGTGGAGGATGGCCCAAGTGCTTGGGCCCTGCACCCCATGGGAGACCAGGAGAAGCACCTGGCTCCTGCCTTCAGATCAGCGCGGTGCGCCGGCCACAGCGTGGCAGCCATTGGAGGGTGAACCAACGGCAAAGGAAGACCTTTCTCTCTGTCTCTCTCTCTCACTATCCACTCTGCCTGTCAAAAAAAATAAATTAATTAATTAAAAAAAAAAAAGGTTCTGCTGATTCACCAGGACCCATTTAGCCCCAAGCAGCCACTTGGCTGCTCCGTAAAGGCAGTGGGTACCCCCAGCACAAGATGAGTTTGGAAGAAATGTGTACTTTCGGGCCATTGCCAGTGGCAAACCATCCCGCTTGAGAAATGCAATTTTCCCTCGGAGGCGTGCAGGGTGGCCTTGGGAAGACAGTGCATTTTGTCTCACCACCAAGATTTATGTCTTGTTCTCCACCTGCTCTCGCCTGGTTCCCGTAGGCGCGTCTGCCCATCAAATGGATGGCTCCAGAGAGCTTGTTTGAAGGCATCTACACCATTAAGAGTGACGTCTGGTCCTACGGAATACTGCTCTGGGAAATCTTTTCCCTTGGTACGTGCCCCGGCTGGCCTCCTGGGCTCTGGGTTTCACACTCTTGGCTCT
Organism: Oryctolagus cuniculus; assembly: GCF_964237555.1. Lineage (NCBI taxonomy): Eukaryota > Metazoa > Chordata > Mammalia > Lagomorpha > Leporidae > Oryctolagus > Oryctolagus cuniculus. The sequence continues at coordinate 86,504,986 of NC_091440.1, forward strand.
TTTGGTGCCCGCCCCCAATCTCCACCTCCTAAGTCAGAGAGTGGGTGAACCAATGGCTCCTTGCTCTTAGTTCTGCGGCACCATCTGCCACTCCGTGTTTTCCTTGTCCCTGTCCATAGGTCTGTCTGCTCTGCTGCTCTCCAGCCTGCTTGGGAGCAGGAGCCATGTGTTTTTTTCCCAGTTGCTGCCTCCCTGCCAAGCAGGGACTGGCACCTGCGGACTCTCCATTGCTATTTGTTGACTGAATGCACACACAAGCGAATGTCATGTCACTCCGTTTTCCCCAGGTGTGAATCCTTACCCTGGAATTCCGGTGGACGCCAACTTCTATAAACTCATTCAGAGTGGATTTAAGATGGATCAGCCTTTTTATGCCACAGAAGAAATGTGAGTTGGATTCACACCGTTGCTGATACCACAGCTTTCCTCTCCGTCTCTCCAATGCTTGATACAAACCGTACCAACCCCTTCATGCCGTGATGCATTCCTGCTCGTCTGCCAGTCCCTCCTTTCTGAGTTCAAAACACAGTAGAGTCCTTGCCACAAACCAAATGTGCCGTAAGCCACTAACTCGGCAGCCACTAACTCAGGTTGGTGGGGAAGGGTCCCTTTTGCTTCGCCCACGCTTCCTCACCTTGGCCTTGCTCTGTGACTTACAGATACTTCATCATGCAGTCCTGCTGGGCTTTCGACTCCAGGAAACGGCCGTCCTTCCCGAACCTGACTTCGTTTTTAGGATGTCAGCTGGCAGACGCGGAGGAAGCGGTATGTAGCAGCCAGGACTCCGTAGGGCATCATTGTAAAGGAAACCCGCCACTTCAAACGCTCACTGCTTCCTAGGAACTCAATGCACAAAGTGGCTTTTCTCAGCACGATTTGTTCTGGGTGCACTCCGAAAGCTGTGTGGTGTGAGGTGTTTAAATATGATAAGTGTTTGCAGAAACAATACTTTCCTTAAGATGTCAGCCAGTTGGGTGATAAATGAAAAGCTCCTGGGGCAGGTGCTTGGAACAGCAGTCCACTTGCAGGCCAGCGCCATGGTGCAATAGGTTAATCTTCCGCCTGAGGCACTGACATCCCATAAGGATGTTGGTTCAAGTCCTGGCTGCTCCTATTCCGATCCAGCTCTCTGCTGTGGCCTGGGAAAGTGGTAGAAGATGGCCCAAGTACTTGAGCCCCTGCCCCAGCATGGGAGATCTGAGGAAGCTCCTGGCTCCTGGCTTTGGATTGGCATAGTTCCAGCCATTGTGGCCATTTAGGGAGTGAATCAGCAGATAGAAGACCTTTCTCTCTGTCTCTCCCTCTCTCTGTAACTCTGCCTCTCAAATAAATAAATAAAATCTTAAAGAAAAAAAATGCTGCTTGCAACACCCATTTCACATATCAAAGTGTGGGGTTTGAGTCCTGGTTCATCTTCTAATTCCAGCTTCTTTCTAATATTGCAGACAAGTAGTAAGCTCAAGTGCTTGGATTCCTGCCACCCACATGGGGCGCCCAGTCCAGCCTGGCTCTGGTTGTAAACTAGCAGCTGGGAGATCTCTTTCTCTACCTATCTCTGGTTCTCTGCTTTCCAAAAAAGTAAAAAAAGAAATGAATACAAATTTAAAAGCTCTTAAGTGTCCACTTACATAAAACTTAATTCCTGGCTTTCAAATGCCACTGACCTGTCCTCATTCAACATGAGGCATAATTATGGAATAATCATGCAGCTCAATCATGTAATGTAGAGTGAGAGCATCCACGCATATCAGCCCTGCCACTCCACCTCCTAACAGCTGTGCCCATTATTACCAGTGGCTTTACTTCTCTGGGCCTCAGTTTTCCTATCTGTAAAATGGGCTGTCTAGCTAGATTAAACCATAAGCCTTAGGATCCTGGAATTACTTTGCTGAGTCTTTGCAACCCACACCACCTGGAGTAGTGAAGAGAGCCATCTCCAGATGAAGTGGGCAAAGCATGGAATCTTAAATTCCCAATGTCAAATATGGGCTCCATTGTTTACTTTATTTAGTTATTTATTTGGATGTCAGAATTACAGAGAAAGAAGTGGGGGGAGAGAGAGAGAGAGGGTTTCCATCTGCTGGCTCACTCTCCAATTGGCCGCAACAGCTGGAGCTGTGCTGATCTGAAGCCAGGAGCCAGGAGCTTCCTCCAGGTCTTCCTTCTACCCACCTGGCCAGCCCATCCTTCTTCCCTCCCTCCCTCCCTCCCTCCCTCCCTTCCTTCCTTTCTTTCTTTTAAAGATTTATGTATTTATTTGAAGGCAGAGTTACAGAGAGGCAAAGGCAGAAGAGAGAGAGAGAGAGAGAGAGAGAGGTCTTCCATCTGCTGGTTCACTCCCCAGATGGCCACAACAGCCAGAGCTGGGCCTATCTGAAGCCAGGAGCAAGGAGCCTCCTCTGGGTCTCCCATGCAGGTGCAGGGGCACAAGGACTTGGGCCATCTTCTACTGCTTTCCCAGGCCACAGCAGAGAACTGGATCAGAAGTGGAGCAGCTAGGTCTCGAACTAGCGCTCATATGGGATGCTGGCACTGCAGGCAGCAGCTTTACCTGCTGCTACGCCACAGCACCGGCTCCCATCATTTACTTCTCATATGACTTGATTAAGTCACTTAGTCTTTACATGTGTATTGAGGGGAGTGTCCCAGAGTTCTCACCTGGAACATGGAATTAACAAATCTTACTTCATGGATTGAATAAGAGGATGTGTGCAATGTTTTTAAAAAGGTCATGGAAAATGTGCAGAGTTCAACAGTTTTTGCACCAAAGTAAACTTATCTTTAAAAAAAAAAGCAATTGTCTTTACTTATTTGAGAGGCAAAGAGACAGAGAGAACTATCCACTGGTTCACTCCTCAGATACCTACAGTGGCTGGGGCTGGGTCAGGGTCCAGCTGGGTGATGGGAACTCCATCCAGATCTCCCTCATGGGTGACAGGACCATCACCTGCTGCCTCCCCAGGTCTGCATTAGCAGGAAGCTGGCATCAGAGCAGGCAGTGGAACCCGGGAACTCTAATGTGGGACACAGGTGCCCCGTCCCCAACCTTTTCTTTTAATTCCACTTTCCAGGAACTTTTTGAAGTACCTTTGTATATAAAAATACTTGGTACCTTCTGGGAACTTAATATTTGTTTAATAAAATATTCAATATACCTTTTAGCCTATAAATGGATTGTCCTCTTGTTTAAGATTTGTTTTACTTATTTGTAAGTCAGAGAATTAGAGACAGAAAGAGAAAGAGACCCTCCATCGCTGGTTCACTCCCCAGATGGCTGCAATGGCCAGGGCTTGGGCCATGCTGAAGCCAGGAGCCAGGAACTGCATCTGGAGTTACACTGTAGCCCAGCTGCTTGGGCCTGGCACATTAGCAAGGGGTGGATCAGAAGTGGACTTGAAGTGGCCCTCTGATGGGATGCCTGTGTTGCAGGCTGCTTAACGCACTTCTCAATGGGAACTGCTGCTCCCCTCTGTCCTTTTTTCTAAATTAAGACTCCATTTTCAATGCTATATTTTCTTTCTGATATGCATAGCTGGCGCATGTCCATTCTTTCTGTTCTGATTGTTTGTAACCACATATAGAAACTCCTGTCAAGGAGTTAAGCCAAAGGATGGTAAGGAGATGGAGAATTCCAAGGGTGCTTCTAGGCAGCTGGGCAGATGACCTATAAATCGCTCATGACACTCTAGGGCAAAGTAGAAGAAGGGCTGTAGAAAGAGACAAGAAGTGAATTGGTGGAGTAGGGAGAAAGGATGGGTTGGTGTTTACTTGTTGAGTAGTTGGGCATGGGAGAAGGAGTAGTCGCATTTTCACGGCTGGAGAAGGATGGTAAGCAGAATGCCCCAGCAGAATGAGTAACAGCCTTAAAGGTTCAAAGCTGAGAAAGCGAAGTGGAGAGTAAGTGGCTGTGGCTACACACGGGTGGCTGGGGGACTATGCGGGAAGACACGACTGCACAGGTGCTGTAACCAGGGAGGCAGATCCACCACTGCTGCGGAGTCCTTGGCCTTGATGGGTCCCCACACCCATCAGATGCCCAAATCCCCCTCCCTGAGTGCAGGGGGTCCGAGAGGCACTGGGAAATGTTGTGAGACTCCCTGTCGGTGGATGGCGGATCAGCTGGGGGAGTCTATGCTGGCGGAAGGGGCAGTGCACCAGCTTCTCCCAGTCCTTCCTCTCTGCTTCCTAGCCCTCTGTCCTGGACGGTTCTTCCCCCCACGAGTATCAGGGCCACAGGCAGCACACAGAGGAAACAGAAGCTGCTTCATGTGAGTTAAAAGATGACAGCTCTTTGGATGAACAATTGACGTAGCAATGAAGACGTAGCTTGGGGCAGCTACAATCCATATTGGAGTACATAGGATTGAGTTCCACCTCTACTTCCGATCCAATTTCCTGATAATGGGTATCCTGGGAGGCAGCAGATGATGACTCAAGTAGTGGGGTCCTAGCCACCCACGTGAGCCACCTGGGCGGAGTTCTCAGCTCCTGGCTGTGCCTGGCCCCTCCCACAGCTGTTCTGGGCACTTGGGGGAAATGAACCAGCAGATGGGAGATCTCTTTCTCTCTCTCTCTCTACCTTTCACAAAAATGGGTTACGCAAACTTATAACTCTAATTTATTAGAAAACAAGTGACTAAACTTTCAATTCAAGAAGCTACAGGGGGAAAGAAGCAGAGGGAGAGGGGAGGGAAATGGACAAAGCAGAAGGGAGGGATCAGAGATAACTGGAATTAGTGAAGCAGAGGACACAGTGGCAAAGCAGATCAGGGAACCAGAGTTGTCTCTTGGAACTCGTAATGGCTTGGCTAATACTCTGCTGATGCGTTACCCAGAACAACTCCTTTAATCTCACCTCAATCCCATGCAGTGGGCCTCCTGGTAAATGAGATGTAGAGCGGTTAAGTAACTTACCTAAGGTAACACAGGAAGTGTTGGATGTAGGACTTAAGCACAGCAGTCTGGCTTTAGTCTGCTTTATGTCTGTCTTTCTTTCTTTCTTTCTTTCTTTCTCTTTTTTTTTAAATATAGAGGCTGAGAGGCAGAGAGAGAGAGAGAGAGAGAGAGAGAGAGAGAGAAAATTCCCATCTGCCAGCTCATTCCTGGCCCTGGTGGAAGCCAGGAACTTGGTCTCGCTCTCCTGTGTGCTTATCAGAGACCCGGTTACTTGAGCCATCACCACTGCCTCCCAGGGCCTGGGATAGCAGGAGCTGGAGTGGGGAGCTGGAATCGACTGTCTAACCAGGCCCTCTGTCATGGGGCACTCTGATGAGGGCTTTTTGGGGGGGGCACTCTGATGAGGGTTTTTTTTGCGGGGCACTCTGATGAGGGTTTTTTTTGGGGGGGCACTCTGATGGGGTGTTTTTTTTTTAAGATTTGTTTATTTTGAAAGTCAGAGTTACACATAGAGAAAAGGAGAAATAGAGAGAGATCTTCCTTCCACTGGTTCGCTCCCCAAATGCTCACAAGCAGGACTTGAACGGGCTCCCATGTGGGATGTGGGCGCTGCAGACGGCAGCTTAACCGGCTGCGCCACAGCACCGGCCCTGATGAGAGTCTTAACTGGCTCGTTAACCACTAGGCAAAATGCCCGCCCTTATGCTATATGTTAATGTTGTATATGAACAGACTACACAAATAGACTAGTAATTATCTTTGATGTTAACAGTTAAGAAAAATGAGAAAGCACAATTAAATAACATTCAGAATATGAAGGAGAACATAAGAGTAGAGGGACCATTTTTTTTAAGATTTATTTATTTGAAAGTCAGAGTTACTCAGAGATAGGAGAGGCAGAGAGAGAGAGAGAGAGAGAGAGAGAGAGAGGTCTTTCATCTGATGGTTCACTCTCCAATTGGCCACAATGGCTGGAGCTGCAACAATCTGAAACCAGCAGCCAGAAGCTTCCTCCGGGTCTCCCATGTGGGTGCAGGGGCCCAAGGCCTTGGGTCATCTTCTACTGCTTTCCCAGGCCATAGTAGAGACCTGGATTGGAAGTGGAGCAGCTGGGTCTCGAACCGGCATCCATATGGGATGCCAGCACTTCAGGGCAGGGCGTTAACCCCACTGAGCCACAGCGCAGGCCCCAGGACCATTTTTTAAAAGCTATAAGCAGTATCAGCACCATGGCATAGCGGGTAAAACTGCTGCCTGCAGTGCCATCATCCCATATGGGCGCCAGTTCGAGTCCTGGCTGCTCCACTTCCAATCTCTCTGCTATGGCCTGGGAAGCCAATAGAAGATGGCCCAATGCTTGGGCCCCTGCACCCGCGTGGAAGATCCAGAAGAAGCTCCTGGCTCCTGGCTTCAGATTGGCACAGCTTCGGCCATTGTGGCCAACTGGGGAGTGAACCAGAGGATTGAAGAGTCTCTCTCTCTCTCTCTCTCTCTCTCTCTCTCTCTCTCTCTCTTTCTGCCTCTCCTCTCTCTGTGTAACTCTGACTTTCAAATAAATAAATAAATCTTTAAAAAAAAAAAGCCTCTAGACTGTGGTCTGGATGCCTGGCAGTGTAGGCATGGATTCAGGTTATGCTGCGTTACAGGATTCATTGGGTGGCGGGAAATCCAGTGCTGGAGACGCTTGTTTTTGTTTGTTTGTTTTAAGATGTGTTTATTTATTTATTTGAAAGTCAGAGTTACATAGAGAGAGAAGGAAAGGCAGAGAGAGAGAGAGGTCTTCCATCTGCTGGCTCACTCCCCAGTTGGTCTCAACAGCTGGCGCTGTGCAGATCTGAAGCTGGGAGCCAGGAGCTTCTTCCGGTATCCCATGTGGGTGTAGGGTCCCAAGGACTTGGGCCATCTTCTACTGCTTTCCCAGGCATATTAGCAGGTAGCCGGATCGGAAGTGGAGCAGCCAGGACTTGAACTGGCACCCATAATGGGATGCCGGCACTGCAGGTGGCGGCTTTACCCACTATGCCATAGCACCAGCCCTGAGATGCATGTTTGGATTCAACAGGTTTGATAGGTCATTACCAAGGGCACACGTGTCCGTAGATGTCCATCCTTAAAGGGGCCAGGCAAAGCTGACTTTGTGTCTCAGGACCAGGTTCTAAATGGATACATTTTGGCTCATAAGGATATTTCTTTCTAGAAAGAAAAATTAGGAGTAGGCAACAGCCCAGTCAAACAGAAAGAAATGAGCAGTTGCAAAGTGTGGAGGGAGGAAGAGAGTCTGTGAAGTTTAAATATAGAGCAAGAGGGTGGACATTTGGCTCAGTGGTTAGGATGCCACTCAGTATGCCCACATTCCATATCATTGTGCTTGGCTTTGAGTTCTGGCTCTGCTGCGAAGGTGGGTCTCTGCCACCTACAAGGAGACCTGGGCTGACTTCTCTGATCCCAGACATTTGGGGTTGAACTGGGTGAGACCTTGTGCTCTCTCTCTCTCTCTCTCTCTCTGCCTTTCAAATAAAATAAATAAATATTTTAAAAATATATAGACAAAGATGCTAGATTTTGTTTATAGTAAAATGTATGCAGTTAAGGAGCTTGTTAGCCACAGAGATGTGCAAGGTTCTGCTACCCCTCATGGGAAGGCCCTGAGGTAAGTCCTGTTTCCAGACACATCAGAGAAGAAATAAGTAAGCTCTCCAATTTATGATGGGTCACCTTTTTTTTTTTTTTTGACTTCACAATGACCCAAAACATATCCATCCAACCACTCTGTTTTCCATTTTCAATTCAGTGTTCAGTAAATTACATGACATATATTTAACACTATTATGAAATGGGCGAGGTATGAGATGATTTGCTAAGCTGTAAGCTATCGCCTGTGTTCTTAGCATGTTTCAGGTAGGCGAGGCTAAGCTATGATGTTGAGTAGGTTAGCGGTATAATCAATGTATTTTGGACTTAACAATATTTTCAGCTTCGGGTAGGTTGGTGTGTGTGGAGGTACCCGGTTTCAGTTGAGGAGTTTCTACAACCTCCCTGCAAGGCAACCTGGTCATGTGCATTGCAATTCCACTTCCTCCCTTTAAGCCACGTGTGCACTTCCAGTGCTCATGTTACATACCAACCTATCCACCTACCCAAAGGCTATTGATGGGACATCAGTGCTGTGCGACCATGGGCCACCAATGATACGTGGCCATGCTTAGTGGGTAATAACAATGTGTGGCACATATAACATACGAATAATATAACAACAATAAATTGGTAATTTAAAAGTAAGGTTCTAAATAATACACAACCTGAGCCTACTGATGCACAATTGTGAGCACTTAGCAAGCTGTCCACAATGGCAATTCCAGTCATTTTTAGCCTTGTTCTTTGTATCTTTCTGTATTGTTTCAATTATCTATGTGTGTGTGTGCAAACTTCATAATTAGGGGGAAAAAAGTAAAGCTAGTTTTATTTTTTAAAAGATTTGAAAAGCCCCTAAACTCCCAAGGGAACATTCGAGAACCATTCTCCCCCCCTCCCATCATGAGCTGCACAACGAACACATCTCTTTATGGGGTCTTTTCTCTCTGAGGTTTTTTCTGCCTGGCTTTCAAAATTCGAGAGTGCCTTTTTATTCCCCTAAGAGTAGAAGCAATAGCGAAAGAAAATACTTGATTGTGACTGAATTTCCCCAGTGATAAAAGGACCCAGATGGCTTTGTTAATGACTCTGGAATGCTCTCCAAGTCCTAAGCGTAGAGGAGTGATGCCCCTCCACATGAAACTATCCACTCCGTTGGGATCCTTTGCAGGAGAGGCAGATACAGGTGTGTCTACGTCAGATGGAGCTCAGTGTTTCTCTCTCTCACCCATATTCAGATGTACCAGAACATGGATGGCCACGCTCCAGAACGTTCTTCCGGCTACCAAAACAGGCGATCTTTTGGCAGAGAGATGGGTTCAGAGCTACCCTCGCCACAGGCTCCCGCTGGAGACTCATAGAGAAACCTGTTCGTCTGAAGGACTTCCCCTGTCCACCTATCTTATGCAGGCTATAGATGACCAAGACAAGGTTACTTTCATCACTAAAAGAAAAATATATTATCAACTGCTGCTTTGCCAGACTTTTCTCTAGAAGCTCTCTGCATTTACTCTTGTTTTCAAAGGGACTTTTGTAAAATCGAAGCATCTGGTGCCCGAGGCAGGCAGAGCCGCTAACTAACTCTCCCGGAGCACCTGCCTACATCCCAAGGCCGTCTCTGGCTGGCTTGAGTGAAAGTCGCATCCCCGGAGTATACTATATTCTTGTAAATACTTCCACCAAAAGCATTTTGCTAAGGAGAAGCTAATATGATTTTTTAAAAAATCCATGTTTTAAAATACTATGTAACTTTTTCAGCTATTTAGTGATATATTTTATGGATGGAAATAAAATTTCTAATGTAGAAAACGTTTGTTAGTGAATTATGAACTTGGTTTATTTCGGGCCGGAAGGAACTGGATGTACAAGCTTTTCCTACGGAGAAGGCTCGTTCTTGCATTAGATCCGCGGTAGCTCTGTTTCCACTGTGTGCTCTTGGTCCCCCTGTCCTCTGAAGCTGGGCACCCTGCATCCCGCAGGCTGGAAACGGCACTTGTCCTCATGCCCTGAGGGGCCAGGAGCCTTTTCTTTGCCTTTGACTGCCTGCCGAGTGTAGGTTACAGAGGAGGGCTCTGGGGGCGTTTGTCAGGACTGGGGTTCACTCCCCAGCCTTTCTCAGCTTTGTGACCTAGGCCAACGCTGCGGCCAGAACGTGTCCCCAGGGGGCAGTGCTGTGGTGCACTCTGCTTCTAATGCCAGCATCCCGTATCCAGGCGCCAGTTCAAGTTCTGGTTGCTTTGCTTCTGATCCAGCTCCCTACCAATGCACCTGGGAAAGCAGAAGATGGCTCAGGTACTTGGGCCCCTGCCACCCATCCATGTGGGAGACCTGGATGGAGCTCCTGGCTCCTGGCTTTGGTCTGGCCCAGCCCTGGCCCTGGCCCCAGCCGAGGAGGCCATTGGGAAATGAACCAGAGGATAGAACATACCTCTTTCTTCTCTCTCACTTTCTGTCTTCTCTCTGTCACTCTACCTTTCAAATAAATAAAATAAATCTTAAAAAAAAAAAAGTGCCCCCGAAAGTTCCCTTGTAAACTGAATCAGCTCTGAGAGGTGACCAGACCACATGAGGGCGCCGCCCTTCGGGACACATCCTGTTGTTATCGCAGGTCCCTCGTCACAGGAATGGGTCTGTTATAGGAGTTTGGCCCCCTTCTGCTGTCTTATTCTCCCTCGAACCTTGTGATACCTTCCATGGGTCATCACACAGCGGGAAGGCCCTCACCAGACACAGCCCCTTGGCCTTGAACTTCCCAGCCCCCAGATCCATGAGTAGCGCAACCATTTCAGCTTCAGTGTCCTTTCCTGAGCAATTAGAGGCATAAGGACCTCTCTCTCATAGGGTTGCTCAGAGAATTAGATAATTAAATATACAATGCACTTATACATATAGAACCTAAATATGTAAGTCATTGAGATCAATGCCTGGCATATAGATATGACCTAATATTATTATATGCATTTTCCCTTCTGGTTTTATTTTATTTCTTTTTTAAAAAAAGGTTTACTTATTAGGCAGAGTGATGGGGGGGAAGGGGGAGAGAGAGAGAGAGAGAGAGAGAGAGAGAGAGAGAGAGAGAAATCTTCCATCTGCTGGTTCACTCCCTAAATGGCCATAAAAGCCAGAGCTGGCCAGGCCAAAGCCAGGAGCTTCATCCCAGACACCCATGTGGGTGCAGGGGCTCAAGCACTTGGGCCATGTTCCACTGCTTTCTCAGGCACATCACCAGGGAGCTGGAGCCAAAGCCAAGCAGCCAGGACTTGAACTGGCACTTGGGTAGGGATGCTGGTATCAAAGGCAGCAGCTGAACCTGCTGTGCCATGCCAGCCCCCTCCTTTCTGGTTTTCATCATTTGCTTTCGACCAGGTCACCATAAACTTTCTTGGATTACCGATCTCTTGGTCACCTCTTTCCCCAAGCTCTCCATCATCCAATGTATTCTCTAAGCTGCTGCCAGATTCCCCTTCCTGAAATACTGATTTGGAGCAGGTGTTTGGTTCAGCAGTTAGGACATCCATGAATGGGGCCAGAGCTGTGGTATAGTGGGTAAAGCCGCCACCTGCAGTGCTGGCATCCCATATGGGCACCCATTCGAGTCCTGGCTGCTCCACTTCTGATCCAGCTCCCTCCTAATGTGCCTAGGAAAGCAGCAGAGGATGGTCCAAGTGCTTGGGCCCCTGCACCTGCATCGGAGACCCAGAAGAAGCTCCTGGCTTTGGATCAGCCCAGCTCTCGCCGTTGTAGCCATTTGGGGAGTGAACCAGCAGATGGAAGATTTATCTATCTATCTATCTATCTATCTATCTATCTATCTATCTATCTCAGCCCCTCTGAAACTCTGCCTTTCAAATAAGTAAATAAAACTTAAAAAGACATCCGTGAAGAATCCCACGTCCCACGTTGGAGTACCTGGGCTCCACAGGTGCTGCTGACCCCAGTTTCCTGCTAATGCAGCCGTATTGACTGAAGTGGTTGGGTTCCAGCCGCCAGGCAGGAAGCCTGAACTGAGTCTGACTCCTGGCTTCATCTCAGCCAGCCCCAGCCATTGTGGGCATTGTGGGGAATGAATAAGTGCGTGAATCTTTCTACATCTGTCTCTTAAGTAAACAAATAAATAATTTAAACATTTTTAAATTAATATAAAATACTGATTTTGTTTATCACGCGTCTGGAGACCTTTTTTTCAGGGAGTGGCTCCCCAGTACCCGGCTGCTAAAGCCAAAGCTTCTCGCAGTGTGCAGCACCTACCACATGGTGGCGCCACTCCATCTCTCAGTGGGAGCCACGAGACCCGGCGTCTGTGGCACCCGGCGTCCCTGGGCGGCTGACCCAGGGACAGTGGGGGCGGCTGGACATCCCAGCCCCAGGTTACCTCTCCTTCCCCCTCCTACCAGGAATGCCAGCTGCCTTCTCCTTTTCCTATTCAAGGTCAGCCTTCTCCTCCAAGCCTCTCCAGTTCCTTTCCCCAGGAGCGCAGGTTTCCTTCTCTGAAATTGCAACGCCTTCCTGTCTGTTTCACGTGGTTGACTCTTCCCAGAGTGCACCTCGCCTATGCTGTCACTTATCTTCCCAAGTGATCTGAGCCATTTGAAGGCACCTGTGATCGGTTCCAGGTTGGATGCTTAACTCCCACTTGTGTGTGCAGTCGGAGTTCAGCAAATAGATGTACTCAGTGACTACTCAAGTAAGGACGTAAAATATGTTTGATGTTAAAAATTCAAGTGGGTGGCACCAGTGTTGTGGCACAGTGCGTTAAGCTGCTGCCTGGGATGTCAGCATCCCAGAGGAGTGTTGGTTCGAGTGCCAGCTGTTCCACTTCCGACCCCGCTCCCTGCTAATGGCCTGGGAGAGCAGCTGAGGATGGTCCAAGTGCTTGGGCCCCTGCACCCACGTGGGAGACCCAGAGGAAGCTTTTGGCTCCTAGCTTCAGATTCGCCCAGCTCTGGCTGTTGCAACCATTTGGGGAGTGAATCAGCAGGTGGTGGAAATTTCTCTCTCTCTCTCTCTCTCTCTCTCTCTCTCTCTCTCTCTACCTCTCTCTTGTAACTCTTTCAAATAAGTAAATTAAATCTTAAATAAATTCAAATGGTTTTGTATTTTTACTTGTGTTAATAAATGATATTCCCAGGGCCGGTGCTGTGGCACAGTGGGTTAACACCCTGGCCTGAAGCACCAGCATCCCATGTGTAGGCCAGTTCGAGACCCGGCTGCTCCACTTGCGATCCAGCTCTCTGCTATGGCCTGGGAAAGCAGAAGATGGCCCAAGTCCTTGGGCCCCTGCACCCATGTGGGAGACCAGGAAGAAGCTCCTGGCTCCTGGCTTCAGATCAGCACAGCTCCGGCCGTTGTGGCCAACTGGGGAGTGAACCAGTGGATGGAAGACCTCTCTCTCTCTTTCTCTCTCTGTGTGTAACTGACTTTCAAATAAATAAATAAAATCTTTTAAAAAATAAAATAAATGATATTCCCCTTTTACTCCCACAACTCACATCCCCAGATGTTCTTCAGCACTGTTATTAAAGCTTGAGGTAGGAACATTTGGGGCAGTGGCTATGTCATAACTGGAGACTCCTGCAGCTCATATCTGACAGTGCCTGGGTTCAAGTCCTGCCTCTGCTTCCCACCAGCTCCCTTCTGACACCCTCCTGGGAGGCAGGGGAGGATGGCTCAGGTACTTGGGTCCCTGCCATCCACATGGGAAAACTGGATGGAGTTCCTGCCTGCTGGCTTCAGCCTGGCCTAATCCTGGATGTTGTGGGGGAGGCCGTTTAGGGAGTGAACCAGCAGATGGAAGCTCTGTGTCGCTGTCTTTACCTTTCACATAAAATAAATATATAAATAGGTCAAAAAATAAATAGCCTTGCAAGCCCCACTGAGGAGCAGGAGGTTGGGTCCCAGTTTCCTCCAAGTCCCTCTGGTCGCTCAGCTGCACGGGCGAACGGAGCGATGCTAAAGCTGCCCAGCCCATGAAGGTGGAGGCGGCGCTGCCCGGCCCGGTTCTCCACAGCTGCCCGGGCAGCCAGCTGCCACTTCCGACGCAGGCCCCACGGCCACTCAGCAGGAAGTAGTGCGTTCCAATGTGGGGGCCAATTTTTCAAATCACAAAGCAGGAATATGGTGGTTCCAAGAAAGGGCGCCGTTGAGGAGCTGTCCTGACTCGGGGTGAGGTTTGGGTTTAAGAAAGTCAGCCTGGCTCTTCAGCACTCACAGCGTCTGCGCCCCCACTTCCTCCTGGAGGAGGCAGGACCTGCCGACCTGGACCCCGAAGGCCCTTGACACCAAACTGGCAGAGCCGCAGGAATCTGTTGAGAAATCCACGCATGCTCAGCACAAGCGAGGGTCAGCCAGGCCGGCAAGCTGTGTGTAGGGAAGCTTTCGTGCCTAACCTGGGAACCGGCTTTGACCTCCAAAGCCAACAAACGTGCACTTTCTGCACCTGCTTTGATTTCACACTGCTGCTCCAACTGTGCATCCTGAGAATGATTAAACAAACGTTTCCTCAGGTCCATTGTATACAACCTGAAAAGACCCAATACTTCCTGGTTGCCTCAAGTGTATGTTCATCCAATAAACAGCTGGGTCCTACGGTGATAGATTTTTCTAGACAAAAATACTCGAAGCAGCCGTCCAGTGACACTGGACAAAGGGATGCATGAAGTTTGTATTCCTTAAATTAAAGTTTTCTTTGGGAAAAAATGAGAAAAAATGTGTGTAAGAATGTGTGAATTTGTGTGTATGTGTATTTTTTTAAGATTTATTTATTTATTTGAGAGGCAGAGTTACAGAGAGAGGGAGAGACACACAGAGAGGCCTTCTATCTGTTGCTTCACTCTCCCAAATGGCTGCAATGGCCAGAGCTGGGCTACTTCAAAGCCAGGAGCCAGGAGCTTCTTCCAGGTCTCCCACATGGGTGCAGGGGCCCAAGCACTTGGGCCATCTTCTGCGGCTTTCCTGGGCCATAGCAGAGAGCCAGATTGGAAGTGGAGCAGAGGGGACAAGAACCCATGCCCATATGGGATCCCAGTGCCTCAGGTGGAGGCTCAGCCCACTATGCCATAGCGCCAGCCCCATGTGTACATCTATTTTGTTATTATTTGTAGACCCCATTTTTCTAGTCTTGGGAATTCTATCTTGAGCTTGATGCCTAACAAGTATGATTAAAAATATTGGCTTGGGGCTGGAGCTGTGGTGCAGTGGATTAACGCCCTAGCCTGAAGCACCGGTATCCCATATGGGTGCCAGTTCGAGACCCAGCTGCTCTACTTGCGATCCAGCTCTCTAATATGGCCCAGGAAAGCAGTAGAAGATGGCCCAACTCCTTGGGCCCTTGCACCCACGTGGGAGACCAGGAAGAAGTTCCTGGCTCCTGGCTTCAGATCAGCACAGCTCCAGCCGTTGTGGCCAACTGGGGGAGTGAACCAGTGGATGGAAGACCTCGCTCTCTCTCTCTGCCTCTCCTCTCTCTGTGTAACTCTGACTTTCAAATAAATAAAAAATATTGGCTTAGGAGCTGACATGTGGTACAAACATCTACACTGCTGCCGCCTACAGTGTGGACATCCCATACAGGAGCAGCAGTTCCCAGCTGCTCTGCTTCCGATCCACCTTCCTGCTAATGAACCTGGAAAGGCAGTGGAAGATGGCTCAGGCACTTGGGCACCTGCCACCCATGTGGGAGAGCAGGCTGGAGCTCTTAGCTCTGGGCTTTGGCCTGACCCAGCCCGGGCCATTGAGGCTACTTGGGAAGTGAAACAGCAGGTGGAAGAGCTCGCTCGCTCTCTCCCTCCCTCTCTTTCTATCTCTGTCACTCTCCCCTGAAAATAAACTAAATTAATGAATCTTTAAAGACAAGAAACCACTGGCGTGGTCTGCAGAAGGTCATTCATGTTTTGTGATCACATAAGTCATGCGTACTGATTGTGTTTCCAGGCCCAGAGTGTGAGCCACAATTTAGGAGGGACATGAGATGCGACGGTGATGACAGCGTGGAGGTCTCCGGGTCCTAGGTCTACAGATGCACGGTGAGAAATTAGAACAAACTGGGACTGGCCCTGGGCGTGTGGGCACTGCCCAGCCGCGTTAGGAAAATCCCTGGACTCCAAGCCTGAAAACACCCACACGCAGTCGGCACTCACCTCATTCAGCGTGGCCCCCTCCTTCTAGACGCTCTCCCAGGAGCGAGAGCTCATCATAGGGGTGCTCTGGGCAGTGCCAGGCTGGGCAGCACTGCGCCTGGGGAAGCTTGATTCAGTTCTTAAGAATGGAATTTGGAGCCCTGGGTCAGGTTCCCGCAGATCCCTAGGGGTGTGCACGTCCAGCTGCCTGACCGTGTCTGGCAACCTCGTGCCCAGCGGTGCTGGCTGGTTGCTCCTGCCAAGCCTGAGGAGCACACAGTGGCTTCTGTCCTTGGGAGCTAAGTGTGTGTGTGCTCTCTCATGTGACGAGCAGGGCCGCCTTTGACAAAAGGCCTTGTCCCTATAATTGTCACCCCTGGGAAGAAGAGTTTCATTCATATGGTTGCAGTTTGAATATAGATAGAATATTGTTTTTAAATTAGAACTATTTTTTAAAAAAATTCTGAGCTTAATTCAAATGTGTGCCAGCACCTTCCAAAGTTAGGTAATACGCAGGATGCTCTGATCAGATGGCTTCGGGAAATTTCTGGAATATTTACATTTGAATATTCCTCAATCATGAATGTTTTTGATGTAAATCTAACCAAAAACTGTGATCTTATTCTTTGCACATTTTCATTATATAGTATTTGTAAACTTAGTTTCAAACAAATTAATTCCTAAGCATTTTGTCTATATTGTTTTCTTAAAAACAAACAAAGTTGAGGAATGTATTTCCCATCTTCTTGTTTTAATATTTTTACATTTTCTTTTTTAATTTAATTTTCATTAGTTTTTAGCAGCTTCAGTATAGTTTGTAGACACAGTTCTGACAATATGATAGCCCTTTCCCTTCCCTCCCTCACACCCTCCTTCTCTCTTCCTTTCTTTTTTTTTTAGTTTTGAGATAACATATTTTAAATTTATATTACAGTAAAAAGGCTTCATATTTCACCAAATAATAAGTTTAACCAGTAAAAAGGAAAAAGACCCTACTTTAGTGGGAATATGGACAACAGCTATAAATAATACTTGAGAGGCTGGCACCTTGGCCTATTGGGTAAAGCCACTGCCTGAGACACTGGCATCCCATACGGGTGCCGAGTCTTGGCTGTTCCAGTTTCTTCCTTCCTTCCTTCCTTCCTTCCTTCCTTCCTTCCTTCCTTCCTTCCTTCCTTCCTTCCTTCCTTCCTTTCTCTCTCTCTCTCTCTCTCTCTCTTTCTTTCTTTCTTTCTTTCTTTCTTTCTTTCTTTCTTTCTAGAATTATTTATTTATTTGAAAGACAGAGTTACAGACAGGCAGAGGCAGAAAGAAAGAGAGAGGTCTTCCATCTGATGGTTCACTCCCCAGGTGGCTGCAACAGCCAGAGCTGGGTTGATCCAAAGCCAGGAGCCAGGAGTCCCCTCTGGATCTCCCACGTGGGTGCAGAGGCCCAAGCACTTGGGCCATCCTCTACTGTTTCTCCAGGCCATATTAGAGAGCTAGATTGGAAGTGGAGCAGCCAGGACTCAAACTGGTGTCCATATGGGGTGCTGGCACTGCAGGTGGCAGCTTTACCACTACACCACAGCGCTGGCCCCTGTTCCACTTTCAATCCATTTCCCTGCTAATGCACCTGAGAAAGCAGTGGAGTGTGGCCCAAGTGCTTGGGCCCCTGCACACATGTGGGAGACCTG
The DNA here is from genome assembly GCF_964237555.1 of Oryctolagus cuniculus. Classification (NCBI taxonomy): domain Eukaryota; kingdom Metazoa; phylum Chordata; class Mammalia; order Lagomorpha; family Leporidae; genus Oryctolagus; species Oryctolagus cuniculus. The sequence goes on from NC_091440.1 coordinate 86,522,303, forward strand.
GAAGAAGCTCCTGGCTTTGGCCTGGCTCAGCCCTGGCCATTGCAGCCATTTGGAGAGTAAACCACCTGATAAAAGATCTCTTTCTGTGTCTTTCTCTCTCTCTCTCCCTGTAACTCTGCCTTTCAGACAAATAAATAAATCTTTAAAAAATAATTGAATGCAAAAATGACCATTTCCCCCATTTACAGTAAATTTTAAAGTAATCACAGATCCTTAAAACTATAGTAGTACACCATTCTTTTTTTTTTTTTTTTTTTTTTTTTTTTTTTTTTTTTTTTGGAAGGCAGAGTGGACAGTGAGAGAGAGAGAGAGACAGAGAGAAAGGTTTTCCTTTGCCCTTGGTTTACCCTCCAATGGCTGCCGCGGCTGGTGCACTGTGGCCGGCGCACCGCGCTGATCCGAAGGCAGGAGCCAGGTGCTTCTCCTGGTCTCCCATGGGGTGCAGGGCCCAAGCACTTGGGCCATCCTCCACTGCCTTCCCGGGCCATAGCAGAGAGCTGGCCTGGAAGAGGGGCAACCGGGGCAGAATCCGGCGCCCTGACCGGGACTAGAACCTGGTGTGCCGGCGCCGCAAGGCGGAGGATTAGCCTGTTGAGCCACGGCGCCGGCCTACAACATTCTTAACCGTTAGTTTGACAAAGGTATAATACAAAGTTGAACAACACTCTATTTGCAGCAATAGTGATACAGGCATTTCTTCCTCTCTTTCTTTTTAATTTTAGCTCCCACATAGAAAGGAGAACTTACAGTATTTGTCTTCCTGGTTCTGGCTTATTTTATGCAACAGGATGTCCTCCAGTTGTGTCCATTTTGCTGCGAATGGTAGAATTTCTTTCTTTTTCATAGTTGAATATATGCCATTGTGTTATATGTTCATTTCTCACACATATGTACACGCATACATTCACAAACTTCTTGTTTTCTTTTTTTAAGATTTGTTTATTTGAAAGGCAGAGTCAGAGAGAGAGAGAGAGAGAGAGAATTTTCCATCTGCTCGTTCACTCCCCAGATGGCTGTAGTGACGGGCTTGGGCCAGGTCGAAGCCAGGAGCCCAGGACTCCATCCAGGTCTCCCATGTGCATGGCAGGTTCCCATCTTCCACTGCTTTCCCAGGTGCATTTACCAGGGAGCTGGGTGGGAAGTGGAGCAGTCAGGACTCGAACCGTTGCTCATGTGGAATGCTGTGGTGGCAGGTGGCGGCTCAACCATGGCACCCAGTGCCCCCACGGCCCCAGCAGTGAACTGTTGCCTACACGGATGGGATCGCAGCGGACGTAGTGTTCAGCGTGTTGTCTTTCTCACAGTGCATCAGCAGCTCCCCAGCATGTGTATCTGTGAGACCCTTACGTGCTAGACACAGGGCTTAGAGCTAGACATGCATTATCCCACTGAATCTCTTCATAACTTCTCATGAAGTGGGTACTGAAACTAGGCCTGTTGTTCCTGAGAAAAATGACATTTGGGTTAATAATCTGGGGTCCCCAATCCCCCATTAACCCTTACCTCGACATTCCTCTTGTGATACGTTGAGTCCAGCAGAGGAAAGAGCAGAGGATGGCCAAGGGCTTGCACCCCTGCACCCACATGGGAGACTTGGATGGAGTTCCTGGCTCCAGGCTTCAGCCTGGCCCAGTCTGGCTGTTGCGGCCATTTGGGGAGTGAATCAGCAGAAGGAAGATTTCATCTCTCTCTCTCCCTCTCTCTCTGTGTGTGTGTGTGTGCGTGTGTGTGTGTGTCTCCTTCATTACTCTGCCTTTCAAATAAATCAACAACTCCCCCCGGTTCCTGGTTTATTTCACTTGTATAGGACTCCAAGATTCACCGACGTTACAGTGTAAGTCAGAATTTCCTTCTTGCTTAATGCTCAATAATATTCCATTATGTGTTGTTTATTCATTCACTTGCCGATGGGCACTTGGCCCCCTCCACCTCTGGGCTGTCGTGAATGCTGCTGTCAGGCAAACATTTCTGCAAGGCCTTGTGTGCGATTCTTTGAGGTCTAGCACCAGGAATGGGACTGCTGAACATATGGCTGTTCCAGGTTTTTTTTTTTTTTTTTTTTTTTTTTTTTTTTTTTTTTTTAATTTGAGCACTGAGAGAGAAATGGAGAGATTTCCATCCACGGGTTCACTCCCCAATTGCCCGAAATGAAGGAAACTAAAGCCAGGAGGGAGGAACTCCATTCAGGTCCCCACTGTGGGTGGCAGGGACTCAATTACTTGTGCCTCCCAGGGTATGCATCAGCTGGAGGTGGAGTCAGGAGCCAGACTGACCTTGGGGGTCAAGCCCAGGCCCTCCAATATGGGCGTTTCAACCAGTACCTTAACCACCAGGCCAAGCACCCACCGCAGTAGTTCTATTTTGGGGGGCGGTGTCTATTACCTTCACAGACCACGTTGGGGTGACCGTGTGTTCCTCTGGCCAGCCAGTATCTATTCCCGTTTTGTGGCAACAGCACCGTGATTTGGGGCAGGCCTTCCTAGCATGTGCAGTGCAGTGGGACTTGCACCAGGTGGCGCTCTTTGCAGCGAGGGAGGGTCCTTGACCCGGGCTGGGCTAATAGACTTCCCTCCTGGTTCTGGAACACTGCGCCTCGGATGGAAGGACTTGGAGCTCGTCCACACAGTGTGGGTCTCAGACAGGCGTGGCGGCGGGCAGGTCCCCGGGAGCTGCTCCGGCCCTCTTTCTCAAGCCTGTGCCCCGGCCTTCCTAGGAACCGCCACGCATCTTCCCAGCACCTCCTGCTCTGGAGGCCGTGGGCCCGCGTCTGCCTCCTTGCTGGCAACCTGAGAACCCCCACGGGGGTTCCTGCCGTGCAGACTCCTTGGCCAAGCCGCAGATTTTGTCGGCTGCTTCTTGCCTGAGAAGCCCTCCACATGTCTGTCTCCCAGCCTGTCTCTCTCCAGCACCATAGTCTATGTAGATTTCCAGATCCTGCCTTCTTTAAAAAAAAAAAAAAAAAAAAAAAAAATCCAACATTTTGACGTTAAGGTCCACTCGTTGTATAGGTTGAGAATTCCTAATCCAAAAACCTGAAACGTGAAATCAGGAACTTGGGGAGGCTCTGGCGTGACATCCCAGGTGGAAAATTCCACACTTGATCTCATGTGGCAGGTTGGAGTCAATATGCAGGTGCACTACAAATATTGCGTAAAGTACCTTCAGGCATTGTGTGGAAGGTGGATGTGAACAAAAGCACATTTCATGCCTAGACTTGGGTCCTTGGGGCTGGCTTTGTGGCACAACGGGTTAAGCTGCTGCCTGCCATGCCAGCATCCCATAGGAGTGCCAGGAGAGCCTGGCTACTCCACTTCCCATCCAGCTCCCTGCTAATGCCCCTGGGAAAGTAATGAAACATGGCCCAAGTGCTTGGGCCCTCTGAACCCCCGTGGCATACTGAGATGGAGCTCCAGGCCCCTGGCTTCTGCCTGGCCCAGCCCCAGCCATTGCAGCTATTTAGGGAGTGAACCAGTAGATAAGATCTCTCTCTCTCTCTCTCTCTCTCTCTCTCTCTCTAACTCTGCCTTTTAAATAAATAAAATAAATCTTTTTAAAAAATAGGCTTGGGTCTCACCCCAAGGTGTCCCATTCTGTACTTGCAAACATTGCAAATCCCCCAAACCCTGAAATCCTAAACACTTCTGGTCCTAAGCCTCTCAGATGAGGTTGCCCCCCATGTGTGTGACCCAGAGCTGAAGTCCCTTCACATCCCTGATGTGCTGTAGCGACACACAGATGCCACTAGGCACCGGTCCTCATGCTAATGACATTTGAATTTTCTTTTTTGGGGGGTTGGGTAGTGGTTCCTACCTGTTCTTCAATTCATTGCACTTTATTACACATCTTTGGTATCTGCAGAACAGGACGTTTAAAATACAAGGTGTTCTGGGCAATTAAAACAACCCTTAACAGAAAATGAGGGCCAGCACTGTGGTGCAGCAGTTAAACCTCCACCTGTGGCCCAGTGCTGGTTCTTGTCTCGGTTGCTCTTCTTCAGAGCCAGCTCTCTGCTATGGCCTGGGAAAGCAGTAGAAGATGGCCCAAGTCCTTAGGCCACTGCACCTACTTGGGAAACCCAGAAGAAGCTCCTGGTTCTGGCTTTGGATCAGCCCAGTTCCTGCCATTGTGGCCATTTGGGAAGTGAACCAGCGGATAAAACTCTTTCTCTCTCTCTCCCTCCCTCTACCCCTCTGTAACTCCATCTCTCAAATAAATACTTCTTTAAAAAATAATAAAATCTTAAAAGAGACAAGGAGGCAAAATGAAAATAAGCTATTATTAAACCCTTCTCTTGCCCAGAGTCGATTTTAGTTGGATCAAGCTGTGTCCCTGCGATAAATACCCGTGTTCAATGTCATGGAAGATCGCCATCTACAAGCACCTAAGGTTCTGTTCTGTTGGGCAGCTCCTTCCACCTGCTCCATGTGGAGATCTTGCCAATAGGTGGCGCCCTAGTACCGTGCCTTTTAAATCGATCCTGCGAGCTTTGGTTACCACAACCTTGCCACCAGAAAGGCAAGACTTTTTTTTTTCTTTCTTTTTTTTTTTAATTTTACTTATTTTAAATGCAGAGCAAGAGAGAAAGAGGGAGATCTTCCATCTGCTGGCTTACCCCTCAAATGCACACAACTGTGGGGCTGGGCCAGGCCAAACTCAGGAGCCAGGAACTCCATCCACCTAGGTCTCCCACATGGTTGGCAGGGGCTCAAGTATTTGAGCCATCATTTGTTGCCTCCCAGGTGCATTAGCAGGAAGCCGGATAGGAAGTGGCAGCAGGGCTCCCTCCGATATGAGATGCCAGCCTCCCAAATTGCAGCTCAACCCTTTGCACCATGGCACCAGCCCTTTAAGTAGGCAGAATTAAAGAAAAGGCTGGTGGGTCTTCCACTGTGGCATAGCAGATAAAGCTGCCGCCTGCAGAGCTGGCATCCCACATGAGTGCATGTTTGAGTCCTGGCTGCTCCTCTTCCGATCCAGCTCTCTGCTATGGCCTGGGAAAGCAGTAGAAGATGGCCCAAGTCCTTGGGCCTCTGCACCCACATGGGAGACTTGGAAGAAGCTCCTGGCTCCTGGCTTCGGATCGGCGCAGCTCCAGTTGTTGTGGCCAATTAGGGAGTGAACCAGTGGATGGAAGACCTCTCTTTCTGCCTCTGCCTCTCTGTAACTCTGCCTTCAAATAAATACATAAATCTTAAAAAGAAAGAAAGAAAGAGAGGAAGGAAGGGAGGGAGAAAGGGAGGAAGGGAGGGAGGGAGGAAGGGAGGAAGGGCTGGCCAGGTGGGTAGAAGGAAAAGCAGCCCTCTGTACAGACAAGATCGTCCGCTCCGTCTCCGCTTGTCTCTCGGGTGTGTGTGCGTTTTGCATCCACACCTCACCTCCCTCCCGACACTAACCAAGCTGCCTCACTCACACCCTCTGGAGGACCTGGCTTGTCCCACTGCGTTCTAGGCAGTAGAGCACCTTCCATGCCTACAGCTGCCGGAGCCTACACTGGCTTCTTGTGTTGAAAAGGAAGAGGCCAGTTGCCTCTCTTAGGGGAAGGAAAGACACCCGCGGGGCCCGTCTGCTGCAGGTGGTTATCCTGGGCCACCTCTTCCCCAAGGTCCAGCCCCACCTCCTCTCTGGCCACAGGCTTCCAACACAGCTGCAGGTGTCCCGCCCTGGTCTGCTCATCCTTCTCTCCCCTTGGCTTTTCATGAAGGACTAACTCAGTAGCAGCTTTCGCTAAACGCCCCTCTTTAAACTCTGTGATCATTTTGTCAACAGTCAATGACACGGTAGTATTGATATCGGCTCTGTCTGTGCCACATTCACCATCGGTGATCAAAAAAAAAAGGGGGAAGAGAGACCACCTAAAAATACTGAGGGTTAGAACTCAGGCGGCCTGAGACCTGCCAGGCTCAGGACTCTGTGCTGTGCTGCCGGAAACCACACACACACTGCAGGAGGGGATATTTATTCTCACGCACGCAAGTGTGGGACACACACAGAGACTCCCTGACTTCAGATTGGATTCATCTCGATAAACCCATCAGGGGTTGAAAACATCGCAGGTGGAAAATGCACGCAGTGCACCTAACCTTCTGCACACAGCAGCTCAGCCACACGCACACTGCGGAGTGTCAGGTGGGTGCATACCCTGTGATCACAGGGCTGGTGGGGAGCTGTGGCTACCACCGCCACAGGGCATCCGAGCCAGGCGAGATCTGGATTCAACCTTCCAAGGGCGGTGTCTGCTGAATGCAGGTGGCTGTCTCATCCTGGTAACAGTGAGCAGTTGTTAAGTTGAACCATTGTATGTCGGGCCCATAGAAGTATTAACCCTTTCCTCTATCACACTTGAAAAGATCAATAATGGTGAAACCTTTAGCAGTAAATTTACTAGCATTTCATTTGTACATTGTTTATTTTTTTCAATAAAATGATCATTTTATAGTATACTTTGTAGTGTTTTATAATGTTGCCAGCTTCTTGCTATTAAGAACAATGAGATATTTAATAGCCTCTGTCTGTGGGTGCACACCTCCCCACACACATCTCATATTTAGATGCATAGATTGTCTGTAAAGATTTACTCTCTAGGGGCTGGTGCTGTGGCTTAGCAGATAAAGCTGCCATCTGCAGTGCCAGCATCCCATATGGGTGCTGGTTCAAGTCCTGGCTGCTCCACTTCTGACCCAGCTCTCTGCTATGGGCTGGGAAAGTGGTAGAAGATGGCCCAAGTCCTTGGGGCCCTGTGCACCCACGTGGGAGACCTGGAGAAAGCTCCTGGCTTTATATTGGCCCAATTCTAGCCATTGTTGCCACTTGGGGAGTGAACCAGCAGATGGAAGACCTCTGACTCTCTTTCTCTGCCTCTGTAACTCTGCCTTTCAAATAAATAAATAAATCTTTAAAAAAAAAAAAGATTTACCCTCTTTGAAAGAGAGTTCATCAACTTCTTTTATTTAAGAGATGAGGCCTTGGTCTTGCCCAGGTGCGTCTCTGGCCAAACATCAGTGTGCAGATTTAGGACAAAATCCATGGATCGCTTGGGGTCTGAATTATCAAGGAAAGCTCTTCTGGCATAATGATGACATTAAAATGCCAGGGGCTGGCATTGTGGTTCAGCAGCTTAAAACTCCGCCTGCAACACTGGCATCCCATATGTGTGCTAGTTCCAGTCCTGGCTGGGCCACTTCTGATCCAGCTCCCGACTAATGTGCCTGGGAGAGCAGCAGAGGATGGCCCAAGAGCTTAGGCCCCTGCCACCCAGGTGGGAGACCTAAATGGATTTCCTGGCTCCTGGCTTTGACCTGGCCCAGCTCTGGCCATTGCAGCCATTTGGGGGAGTGTACCAGCAGATAGAAGACCTCTCTCTCTCTCCCTGTCTTTCTTTCTAATTGCCTTTAAAGTAAATTTATGTATTTAAAAACTGCCAATGACGCCAAAGGTGTACCTGACTTAAATACTGCAAGTCCAACATGGCCCTGTGTTTGCTTGTGGGAGTGGTTTGATCTGCCGGGGGAGATCTCTGCTCCCTGGATTGCAACCTCAGCCCATGTTTGTTTATTACACAAGCATCCTGGATTAGCGTCTCCCAGAGGCGGCTGAGACATGCTAAGCTGATGTTGCCTAAAAAGCAAGCTTGTACATTCAGCAAACAAAACCCGGCGAGCAAGCAGAGTGTGGGATCCGCCAGCCACTCGCGGAGAGGACGACCAGCCGGGCATCTCTCTGCCTCCAGACGAACAGGAGCCATGGACATCGAGAAGGTCAACTCCATGGATTTTGGAGAATTTGTGGACGTGTTTGGAAACGTGGTGGAGAGGTGCCCCCTGGTCGCAGCGGCCGTGTGGTCGCGGCGCCCGTTCTCCAACGCGGCCGAGCTGGAGCACCACTTCCTCGCCTTCATTGATGCCCTGCCACAGTCAGGTATGGCTTTGGGGGGAGATGCTCCGGGCCAGGGGACTTCAGATCTGCGGCTGACAACACTTGCCCACGATGCATTCGTGTAGGGATACTCCCTGAGAACCAAGCCCCATCGCAGGATCAGGGCCAAGTGGTTTGGCAGAGCGCATGGTGGCCACAGGTAAATGTCCAGTAGCAGAGCCGCGGGGTCGGAGAGAGGAATGGGGTGATAGGTCGCGCACTGTGATTCACAGAGCAAAGGTCAGACCCAGACCCACCTCAGGGAGCCGCCCAGTGTTCGCTTTGGCCATGTCCTGGTCTGTAGGCAAGCCAGGAGACAGCTGGGTATCAGCAGATCTAGGCGCCCAGGGCAAGGAGCACATGGCTGTCATTTGGGGCCAGATTGGACTCCACCGGGTCAGCAACGGCCTGGGGCAAGGGAGAAAAGGAGGGTCGGGATCGATAGGAGACTCTGGGAGAGAAGGGGTGAGGCTGAGGCGAGGGACTGCTAATGGAGGCTCTCCAGGGCACGAGATGGGGAGACAGGGAGCCCGAGGCTTTGGCGCACCCAGCGGACTCCGAAGCGCCAACTGCACCGTTTGCCCCAGGCCCTCTGCAGAAGGCCACGACGTCCTGACAAGGACAAGGGGCGGGGGCCGCCTTCGTGTGGGGGTTGGTGGGGGGCGGCTCGGGCCAGCACCTGCTGGCTGCCACCCTGCAAAGGTGCGAAGGGGCACATGGTCATGGGGGTCCTGCGAGGCCCGCGGTTGTCAGATGAACATCTCCAAATGCAGCAAACCTCCTTCCAGTCTAGGAAGAGCAGAGGGCAATGGAAAATCAAACGGAAAGGGACTGTGTTTGGCCCAGCGAGGGGAAGATGCTTGTGCCTTCCAATTCTAGCTTCCTGCTGCGGGAGGCAGCAGGTGAGTCCCTACCAGCCATGTGGGAGACCTAGATGGAGTCCCAGGCTCCTGGCTTTGTCCTGGCCACCTCAGCTGTTGTGGGCATTTAGGGGAGTGAACCAGCACATGGAAGCTGGCTCTCTGCTCGCTCGCTTGCTCTCGTGTGCGCTCTCTCTCTCTCTCTCTCTTTTCCTGTCTCAAATTTAAAAACGGCAGGCTAGGTCTCAGCTGGAAGAGTAGGTTAACCCCAGCTTCTCAGCCCCAAGTCTGCAGGACAAGCTGGAAGGGGCAGGGGAGGAGGCGTGCTCCCCGCGGCTGGCAGGAGGATGCAGGAGGGGAGTGGGAACCTCCAGAGCCACAGGGGTAAAGGGCGTGGAAAAGGCACAAAGGACGTCTTTCTCTCCACAAAGGAAATACAGAACCCAGGAGGAAAATCCCACAATGTGGCATCGTCACACCCCAAGGGGTTGTGGGGCTCAGGCTGGGGCGGGCAGGACTGGGAGAGCGCGAGAGGGCGGAGTGCACTGCTGCAATCTGTCACTCACTCACGGCTGGCAGGGTTACTCCGTGATTTGCCATGTATTACTCTGTGCCAAGACCGGTTGAGGATAAAATCAGCATTTCTCTATTTCCCATCAGCATGTGTTCCTTCGCCTCTGACCAGAGGTTCTAGTTCAGGGTAAATCCAGCCCAGGTCCTGAGCAGTTATCCTGTATCGAGTATCATGATGGCAGAAGATCAGCAAGGTTAGCAATGGTGATAGCAATGTGACCCGTAACTACAACTTGCTGCACCTTCACTGTTGGTGTGTTTCATGCTCTTTCCCAAACACTTTGCATTTGTTAATGCACTCAATCCTCCTGCTAACACTTTGACATAAGTATTATTATTGTTATTATTTCCCCCATCTTACAGATGATAAAACGGAGGCACAGAAAGATTAAATAACTTGAGCAAGGACAGCCCCTCAGGAGAGAAAGGGTGGACCCCCTGCCAGCCCCAACCCTCTAGTGCTCAGGACCGGGGCTGGATTTACCCTGAACTAGAATTCCAGTGGAACTGGAATTCTAATCCTGGTAGTCAACCCGACAGCATTTGAAAACAGTGGCACAACTGAGAATCCACCCAACAAGTTCTGAAGGGTCTTCCTGAGACTCAGAAGCAAAGGTTACAAAGTTTCCAGAGGTTTCCTTCATTCACTTTTTCAAATAATATTAACACTGGATGTCCCAGACCCCAGTTTCAAGATAATCAACCAACATGCCCTGTTGTATGGTATAGTGGCTATAGTTAACAATGATCTATTGGAAACTTGAATATTGCTAAGTAAGCGGGATTTTAAATGTTCTTTTTTCTTAAAAAGAAGTATTTATTTATTTAAAAGGCAGAGGCAGAGAGAGAGCGAGAGAGAGAGAGAGAGAGAGAGGTCTTTCATCTATTCATCCACTGGTTCGCTCCTCAACTGGCTGCAAGCAGCTGGGGCTGGGCCAGGCCAAAGCCAGGATCCGTGTCTCCCGTATGGGTGCAGGGGCCCAAGGACTGTTTTCCCAAGTACATTATCAGGGAGCTGGATTGGAAGTGGAGCAGCCAGGTCTCAAACTGGTGCCCATATTGGATGCCCAGCACTGCAGCAGGAGGCAGCTTTACCTACTATACCATAGTGCTGATCCCTTAAATGTTCTTATCACCTAAAAAAGAATGTGAGGCGATGAATATGATAGAACTTGATTTCATCATTGTACAATATATATGTATCTATATGTGTATATGTCAAAACATCAAGTTGTACACCATAATATATACCATTTTTATTGTTCAAAAAATCAAATTTAATGCACAGCATATAAACTAGATGTAATAGAGTCTTTGAATCCAGAAACGAGAAGGGACCTTGGGGGAGATGCAGGATGTGGCCACCATCCTCATCCAGGACTTCTACTAGGGTTCCTAACAGTCTTCCACGTTAGCAGAAAACTGAGGAGTCAGGGTGCTGAAGTCAACCAAGGAGGCCATGCAGGTTTTGTTATGATGGCAATTGACCAGTAGGTGGCACTCCAGGATCAATATTGGGCTCCAGCACTAAGGGACAATGTTCCCTCTCTAGCCAATCAGGTCCCAGAGACCAAAGATAGGGAAGGGATTCCAGGCAAAAGGAATGGCCATGGGAAAAGGAAGAAGGCACATACACACACACACATGCGCACACACAGACATACCCCTCGAACAGGTAAGGACTGATTTGTGTTAAAAATCAAGAGCAATAAAGCTTTCATAGGAGGCCATCATGCATCTTTGTGTCATTTGGCAATGACAATAGTTTATTATGCAGGACTGACTACAGAGCATATCTGTTGAACCAATGAAGGGCTCAGACATCAATAATTGTCATGTAAAAGTTTTTTTAAGATTAAACTATTAAAATGTGTTCATTTGTTTATTCACTCAAAACTATATCACACTCCTTCCAAGAGTGATGTGTTGGTTAATCCCTCCTGAACACCCACCGTGCCCGGGCATCATCCTGAGCATTGAGAATTGAACCGTGAACAAGACAAATCCCTGCCTTCAAGGAACTTATGCACTGTTGAGACAGACAGGATTAACATACAGAAATACAATGATTTCAGGTTCTAAGAATGATTTGAAAAAATATGCAATACTACAGAAAGTAATAACAAAAGAAGTCTTTTATAAGAGGCTTATTTATGGGGCCGGTGCTGTGGCATAGTGGATAAAGCTGCCACCTGCAGTGCTGGCATCCCATTTGGGCACTGGTTCACATCCCAGCTGCTCCTCTTCCAATCCAGCTCTCTGCTGTGGCCTGGGAAAGCAGCAGAAGATGGCCCAAGTCCTTGGGTCCCTACACCCATGTGGTAGACCCGGATGAAGCTCCTGGCTCCTGGCTTTGAATCAGTTCAGCTCTAGTGATTACAGCCATCTGCGGAATGAACCAGTGGATGGAAGAGCTCTCTTTCTCTGCCTCTGTCTCTCTGTAACTCTACCTTTCAAATAAATAAGTGAAGAGATAAGTTTATTTATTTGGCAGTCAATGCTACAGAAAGAAAGGGATACAATCTTCCATCTGCTGGTTCACATCCCAGATGGCCTCAACAGCCAGAGCTAGGACAAGCTGAAGCCAGAAGCCAGGAGCTTCATTCAGGTCTCCCATGTGGGTGCAGGACTCAAACACTGCCTTTTCCCAGGGAGCTGGATCAGAAGCTGAGCAGCTGGTACCCAAACTGAGCTCCATATGGGATGTCGGTATCACTTTCTCTCTGTGCCACCACTGACCTCCGAAAGAGATCTTTTGTAGCAAATGGAGTTCAAGTTTAGAACGGAAGGATGTGGGCTGGGTGTGGGGCACGACTGCAAAGCTGCTGTTTGGGACGCCTGCATTCCATAGTGGAGTGCCTGGGTCCAAGCACTAGCTTCGCTTCCAATTCCAGCTTCCTGTGAATTGTGTACCCTGGGAGACAGACAGCAGGTGATGGCTCAAGTCCCTGGGTCCCTGTAACCCATGTCAAGACCCTGACTGAAAGCTTTCTCCCAAGTTGGGAAAAGTACAATTGGTATACTTTCACCAATTCCATTCAACACTTAACCAGAAGTTATAGCTAGGCCAGTTAGACAAGATATAAGAGGCATACACATTGGAAAGAAGGAGAGAAAGAAGGCTCTGCATTCACAGGTGATCCTATATAGAGAAAAGCCTAACTGTAGCTAATAAACAAATTCCGAGAAGTTACAAAATACAAGATGAATGCAAAAAAATCGTCAGCATTTCTGCACACTTGTAATAAATCCTATGAAAAGAAAAGTAAAAAAACAATTCCAGGGGTCTGCATTGTGGCATGGTGTGGTAGGCCACCACCCGTGACACTGGCATCCCATATGGGCGCTGGTTCGAGACCAAGCTGCTCCACTTCCAATCCAGCTCCCTGCTAATGCACCTGAGAAGGCAGGGGAAGATGGCCTAAGTGCTTGGGCCCCTGCACTCACGTGGGAGACCCTAATGAAGCTCCTGGCTCCTGGTTTCAGCTTGACTCACCCCCAGCTATTGTGGGGGTGAACCAGCAGATGGAATATCTCTCTCTCTCTCTGTCTCTCCCTCTATCTCTCTTGTTCTCTCTTTCTCTCTGTCTTTCAAATTAAAAAGAAAAATTCAGAGGATGAGAAGGAAGCTGCCAAGATCTAGGCTGATACTACTCTGAGAGAGCAGCCTGGAACCAACTTGGTTGCTGCAAGGGACTTGGCAGAGGGAAAGTCAGGAGCAGGCAGGCTAGACCAGAGGGTGGAGAGCTTTTTTTGCAGCAAGAAATCTGGTTTTCTCCACTTGCAAGGTGATCCAAAGATTGCTGTGGAACGGGGTGAGGGCTACATCAGACACAGGCAGGTCCGGTGCAGGGGCTTCTGCAGTAGTGGAGGTTAGAACGGAGGAAGCCGGTGCCACGCTGGGGGCAGTAGAGAGGGGAGACGGGACTGGTGCTCAGAACGGAGTTGGAGCCAACAGGATTTTTTAAAAATGGATTTGGTGAGGGAGGCAAGAAAGAAACAAGGAAGAATTAATGATGAGACCCAAACCCCTAGTCTGCGCAACTGGGTGGAGAGTGGTCTCATTTTCTCTCATGAGGAAGACTCAGAATTGCGAGGACAAGATGGGGGAAGGTACTTGTTGAGTCAACGGTGTCTCACAATCACCCAAATGGGAATGCCGAGGCCCCATCGGATCCCAAGACAGGAACCCAGTGGAAAGCCAAGATCTGAGTGTCATGGGGGACTTGGTGACAATGGAAAATCATGGCACTGCCTGGAAACGGGTACAGAAAGGAAGGGGTGTGCCCACGGGCCCCAGAGGGTCTTCAGCGTTGGTGAGCTCACAAAGCAAGACAGCAAGGTGCAAGGAAGCCAAGTGTCTCTAAAGGCAAACGATGACAATCTGTCAACAAGGAGAGGGGGCCACCGTGTGGCACAGGACACGGGACACGCTCCTGACAAAGAGGGGCCAGGGCATTGCTCAGGCCTCCAGCAAGAGGCCTACCATCTGTGACTTTGGGGAGAGCAGACTGGCAAGTGGGGCTTAACGCTTGATAGAGCGAACCTGGAAGCATAGGGGAGGAAGCTGAGAGGCCAGGAGGCAATCCTCGGAGGGATTTGCTGTCTGGTGGAGCAGAGACATGAGCAGAAACCAAGAGAGCTTAGCTTTCATTTTGTTTATGGGATGAGTTAGTCTAAAGTGTTTGTTTGCTCGTGGGTGGGGACAGGTTGGGGGTGAGGAAACTGATGTTTTAGGTCACAGAAGCAAAATTTTCTATAAGAGGTCTAGCATCAAAAGGAGCAGGTGGCTTTTCACAGAAGGGACAGTCCCCCACTGCACCAAGAGTAAGGCCACCCTGTGGCTATGGCCGCAGGTGGATTGGTAGGCGGCTCTGGGTAATCGGCTCTGGGTAATCGTCTGTCCGTCAGAGGCCACCACTATTGTCCCCGCCATTCTCCTGCTGAAACAATGCGTGTCTATTCTATGCCAGGAGCTCTTTCAGGTACAGTGATTCATGCCCTGAGATCCCAGCAAATAACTCAGGGCCACACCTACATCTGGTGTGATGTGCCAGTGACACAGCCCAAGTCCTGAAGCTCACGGAAGACCCAGAAGCACCGACACGCCCTGACCTGGCCCTCACTTGGGCATTTGAGGTTAGGGGGTGCGGTTCAGGACTGGAGACAGGGAGGTGGCATCAGCCAGCTTGGTCTCCAGTTTCCTGCTGGGATTACTGTGGGGACTGGGGGGAGGAGCAGCCAGGAGTAGCTTTGGTATACACAGGTGGTGGTAGGGAGCTGGGCCCTGGCTACAGTGATTTGGGGCAATGATGGTGCACTCTTTGGCCAAGGAGGTCGGCTTTTGTTTCTTCTGAGCAACCATCCCCTCCCCATCTCAGTGCATCTTTCCTTGTCACCTACACCAGAGGGGTGTGTGTGTGTGTGTGTGTGTGTGCAGCCCAGATCCTCTTATTGTAGTCTTTTTTCTTCTACCCATGCCCTGCCTCCTTTCTCTTCTCTCTTCCCTGTCCTCCCTAGAAGAGTGGAAACCCATGCTCACTCCCAGGCAAACATTAACCTCTGTGGGCAAGGGCAGGAAGGGCCAGGGCCAGGGCCAGGGCCAGGGCCAGGTCTGGCGTGCGTGTCCCCCCCCAACAGCCGGTGTGCTGGGGGAAGTGCAGGAAGGTGTAGGGCAGTAAGAAGACACGCTCCTTACACTCCTCCCCAATTGCTAGTCCCCCCACTCCAGCTCCCGCTGGAGGAAGAAACTGGAGAGAGACAGAGAGAGAGAGAGAACCTCTGCAACCCCCCCACCTGGGTGAGGGTACAGAAGTTCACAAATACCTAAGGAGTGTAAGCCCTCAGGGCTCATCTTCTGGGCCTGAACCAGGTGGGGGCCGAGGAGTCCTCTGGGTAGGGATGCTGTCTGCCCCGAGCTGCGTTTCCCTCTAGGGAGGGCCGGTGAGCAGCCTTGTGGCACTGCTGCCAACCATGGCCCAGGGCTGGGCCACTCCTCCAGGTAGGGAGTTGAACACCTGACAAGGCTGGGGGCAGGGAGCGGGAAGGCAGGTCTCCTTCGGGCAGTGCTGGAGGGCCCTGCTGGCAGGGTGCCGGGCAGACGGCCTGAAACTGAAGTGGAGGGAGAGAGAGAGACAGAGACAGAGAAACAGAGAGAGAGCGCCGTTGGTGACTCTGGTTTCCTTTTGAACGCCCTTAACCATGCAGGGGCAGTAGTGAGGAGGGTGCTCGGTGCAGCCAGCTGAGTCACCTTGGACGGGTCACCCCACCCTTTCTGAACTTTCATCCGCTGATCTTTCAGAGGTAGCCTCTGACTGTCCCTTCCTCTGGGGACATCCACCAGCGAGCGTCACCATCCCACCTGTCCTTATTGGGCACCAATGGTAACGTTTGAGGAAGAGGAGCTTTTCCTACAACCGCAGCCCCATTTGCTCTGTGTATGATACACAAGGGTGTTTTCAATACTCCTCTCCGCCAAGGCAGCCTCAGATCCAGCACTCCCCTCTCCCGGGCCAGAGGTGCTGCAGCAGGGAGTGTGGCCGGTCAGCGCAGCTCCTCAAAGGTTACCTACACCACCAAAAACGACCACTGCTCTTAGTCTCAGTGGGCTCTGGGTCTCAGACAGATGAACCCTCTCTAATGCTCACCACTACTCAGCTGTCATTCCTTGTCTAGATCCTGGCCCTCTGCCTGCCCCATCTGAAATATTGCCTAGAGCCCAGGATTCCGACTCTCTCTCTCCCTCTCCCTCTCCCTCTCTCTCTCTCTCTCTCTCTCTCTCTCTCTGGACCGCTCATCGCTCATCGAAGTGACGGGGCAGCGCCTCGGGAACCCCCCAGGTTAGGGCTCAGCAGCTCAGACAAGCCGCCAAGGTCCGGGTGTGGACCAGAAAAAGCTTTCTTCCGAGAATCCTCTGTTCTCTGTTGGCCCTTGGGGTCTCCAGCCGCAGTGAGGGGACTGATGAGCCGCCGGCAGGGCGGATGGTGGTGGGGGTGGGGTGGGGAGGTGAGCCCGGATTTTCTTGAAAAGAGAAACGCCATCCTCACTCAAAGGTGGGAAATGGATTTCTTTGCAGTTAATCATCTGCAAAGCCCTTTGGATGTCAGATTCCAGAAACCCGTAACTCACACTTAGGGTCACAAAACCCTGGGCATTTATTTGCCCAGTCCCCAGGACCCGCCCCGCCCCTACGCGTCCTCCTTCGGCCAGAACGAAACCCGTGGCAGGGTTTTCGCAGGAAGTGTTCGGGCCCTCGCGTCCGGCCCCTTCCGACATCAAAGCCCCCCCCCCCCCCCCCCCAGAGCACAGGGGTTTGAGAAGATACGGAACGCTCGGGCTCCTTATCGAGGTCCGCTCCCTCCGGAGCAAGTCGTAAATTCCGAGCCTCGGCGGCCGCCCTCTCTCCCCTCCACTCTTCCTCTAAGTCTCAAAGGACAACCCTGGCCACTTCCCGCCCCGCCCCCGGGTCCTGGATGGGCCCGAAGGTAGCGGGGACCCAGAGGGGCGGGAGGTCGAGAACTCGAGAGAGGGCCGGCTCCGCTGGGACCCCGCTCGGATCCCGCAGCCTCCTCCGGGCGGGGTAGGAGGGCAGGCCGGGCCCGTGCGCCGCGTCACCGCGGACAGAGCCGTACGTAGTGCGGCGCGCCCTCCCCGGGACGCGGCGAGGATGCAGGCGCCGCAACGCGCTTCCGCTGCGTGTTTGTGTTTCTCTGCAGGCCAGGAGGGCATCCTGCGCTGCCACCCGGACCTGGCCGGCCGCGAGCTGCAGCGGGGAACGCTCACGGCGGAGTCGCAGCGGGAGCAGAGCGGAGCCGGGCTGACGAACCTGGGCGCCGACGAGCGGCTCCGGCTGGCCGAGCTCAACGCACAGTACCGCGCGCGCTTCGGTTTCCCCTTCGTGCTCGCCGCGCGCCTCAGCGACAGGGCGGCCGTGCCACGAGAGCTGGCACGCCGGCTGCGGCGCCCGCCGGCGCTGGAGCTCCGCACCGCCCTGGACGAGGTGAAGAAGATCTGTCGCCTGCGCCTCGCCGACCTCCTCGGCTCCAACCCTGCCAAGTTGTAGCAGACGCGCGGTCCGCGGGGCCACCCCCGGGCGCACCGCGGCATGCGCCCGGGCCTCTGGCCGCCGCGGTGCGGGTGAGCGCAAGGCTGACTCGGGCCAGATCGGCGTCCGCACACACGCGCAGAAGAAGTGGAGAATTAAGGCAATCATACGCCTCTCCCCACCCCCCACCCCCCTCACGCGCATGCCTTGTCAAAATATCCAGGGGTAGTACTCTACCCCGAGTTATCCAGCTCATTGCTTCAATTTTTCCCTCCCGGTGCGGCCTGCCCGCACTGCCAGCTTTTGTGGATCCAAAGCGCTTTGCCTACTCGTGTCGGCTTCCCACCCTCTCCGGCTAAGCCCGAGCCGCAAAGCAAAACGGACGGAAAAAGGCCTCTTGTGTTTCCCAGCGGTTTGTCTGTTTGTTTTTTCTTCTCCCACCTCATTTGCAGCACCCGGCATTTACAAGTGAGCCCGAAGTGGCTTTCTGGCTCTGGGGCGCCGCTGGGGGCTGGAGCTAGGAAGACAGAGCGCTGGTCTCGGTCCCGGCGCAGCCGGGAAACTGCGGGAGGCGGGCGATGGCCCCAGGAGCAATCTGCGCGGGGTCCTCTGGGGGAAGGCGCCCCGAGGGCTCGGGCAGAATGGCTGCAGCTAGGGATTCCTCAGAGGGAGAGCAGTGGGAAGCGGGTGTCTCTACGTAGGCAAAACCTGAAGGCCAGGAGCCGGTGAGTGCCCTGGCTCTCCCGAAGATGGGCATTTGGGGGCTGGCTCCACTGCCCTCAGGAAATCTACCCGGTTTTAAATTGATGACAAGACGCTCTGCCCAATGCTGAGTGTTGTGCGCCGTGGGATGAGGGGGGACCCTGCTGAAATGCAAGGAGATTGGTGCCTTTGAAATCTTGCCCTGCACAGTCCTCTACCTCTTGTTCATGCCGGGACTCCAGGGCTGGCTGAGGGGCAAGTACGCCAGCCTCCCTGGAAGCCCACTGCATATCTGCCCCTCACCACGTCTGCCTAAAGGGCCCCCAAAGAATACCATTGAGGCTTCTGTTGGCAGAGAAGGAAAGCAGCCCTGTCTCCCCAAGGCAGGCAGGGTAAGAGGTGAAGGCAAGGCCTTCCGTGGATAACCAGCCCCGTGCAGGGTTAGCAAAGCAGCCACAACAACAAGCTAAGAACTTTTCCATAGAGAGCTGCACGGCTGCTCCCCTGGTTCTGCGACTGATGTTCCACAGCCTGACATCACGGTGGAGCACTAGGAACTTAGCCACGGAGTCCCGTCTTCCTTCCCCCCTCTTATAGGTGTTCCCACCAGTGCGGCAAGGGTGAAGGCCAAGAGAAGTGGGTTATGGGACAGGTTCGGGGAAAGCAGGCTGCTACCACTGTCCCTGTCGCCAGAAACCTCTCGGGTAGGAGCACCTGGCACACTCGACGGAGAGAGCTTGATGACTCAGTTCCTGCACCCTGCGACCCAGAGGGAGGCTTTGGGCTGGGTCCCGTCTCCTTCCTGCCAGGTAACTTTGGGGGGGGGGGCACGGAATCTGACACCGGAGACTCTGCTGCTTGGCTGGGCCCAAGACTCAGAGTGACCCAAGACTAAGAGGAATCCAGGGTTTGCATAGACGGCCCCTAAATGCAGCAATGCGCTCCAGGTAAAAGGCGCAGAACCCACCGGCCCAAGCTTCCCTGCGGGGTCTTTGGTGGAAGTGGAGAGGAGCTCTGGACCTCTGCGTCTCGGATTACACCATTTGAACATTTTCAACAGCCCACAGCTTGTCCGGGAAATTGTTTATTCCCGTGGGGAGGGGTCCGCATGGCGGGCAGACGCTGCCTCTGCCTGTTTTGAAGCAGGTGTGAGTGAGGGGAAGGAGCGCTGGCTTCGCCGGGCGCTTCCTCAGGCCCCCCGCGACTGGCAGCCGCCAGGGCGAGTCCAAGGAGCGGGCGCGGGGCTGGTTAGGCGAAGGCCGTGGGTGGCTCTCATTGCCCCTTCCAGGAGTAGCGCGGAGGCCGAGGCTGCTCCGCACCTGGACGGGTCCCCTGTGGCTGCCGAGATCAGGCAGGGGAGTCTTCTCTGGCTACATCTTGGCTTCACCAGAGCCACGACCTGAGCTTCTGCTGGCCTCGGTTCTGTCCTGGTGCGCAGGATGCGGGAGACAAACCCTGGCCGTAGGCACAGCGGCCACGGACCGGGACCTGAGTGCACACGCCAGCCGGGGCTGAGAGCTAAGAGGCATCCCAGGTGCCTCCCGGGGCACAGAAGTGGTTGGGGGCAGATTCCAGAATGAAGAATTAGTACCTTACTTACTGATTCGTTAAAACAAAATAAGCACCAAACCACACACACAAGCCCAAAAACAACCCTGAAGGTTGGAAGGCGAGGATCTGAATCAAGGTTTGCCACTGGACATTCCATCCCTGCCCTTATGCCATGTCCGCACCCCTGTGAGATGTCCAAACCTGGGCAGGTGAACGGTTTGAGTAAAGGAATCGGAGAGAGCAGCTCAGCTTAGGAACTGGGGAGCCGAATCCGACCTTGCCACATGCCTACATAACTGGGGAACAGAACGGGGTTTCCTTTTTATTCGGAAAGGTAGGTTGCCCAGCCTGTGTGCCCCAGAGGTGATCCCAGCCTGGGTCTGGGAAGACAGAAGGGACAGTTCTCCCATTTGGAGCTTGGACGCCTTTTCTAGCGATCAGGCACACCAGGAAATGGGTTCTCAGGAGGAGAGAAGAACTCTTTTGAGAAAGTATTTGCTGTGAAACAAAAGCAGCAGGTGCCTTCTCTGTTGACTGGAAAAAAACCTGGGACAGAGCCTATGGAAAACCCACCCACCGGTCAACGAATAGGAGGTGAAAAGTTGCCAGATTTCTAGCCCCGGCAGAACCCGGTTATTCTGAAACTGTCAGGTGCAGGAGCTGGGGGTGGGGAGTGAGGTTCTCTGGATCTTACTGCTGCATGGCTGTGTGCTGGGGATGTGTTTCCTGAGTGGCAGCAGCCCGCCTTAGTAATCATTAACATCTCTGCAGGCTGCAGTGAGTCCCAAAGAATGCACGTGCAGCAGAGGTTTATTTTTAGGGACTTGAAGACCTAGCTGTGTGACCTTGGATATGTTACCTCACCTCTCTGGGCCTCAGATGCTCCTTTGGGAAGGGACCCAAAGATTCCTGTCACCCCTCTAGGGAAAGCAGCTAAGCCCATGGGCCCGGGGGTGGGGGGCGGTGGTCAAGGAGAGCTGAACCTTTATCTGAGTGTGTTCCCTCACCAGCCATATAAAACATAGCCTCTGGGGCTTCCTAGGAACTTATTTTCATATGATTAAACAGAGGTCTTTGGAGGCACAAGACAATGGTGACAGAACAAATGTTAACTGAAAGCCCTCCACTCCAAACCCACATGATAACACCGGGCTAGTGCCTGGCTGGACAGCCAGCCTCTCTCTGGCATCCAGCCGTTCCCTTTAGAATGGAGCTCCTTTGCTCCTGAGCCACTGACCCCCAAGGCTGCCCTAGGTTCCTCCCTCTGGAGGGATTTAAATCATTTTCTGTGCTCATCCCTCACCTAGAATTATACTGCATCATGCAGTCCCAATCAGTGTCCACTGGCACTAGTTTTTGAAGAAAGAAGGAGAACAGGCCACTCCTATTTATCTGTGTAGCTTTCATCCATTGAGCAAAATCAGATTTCTGTATGCAAAGATGATCCCCCCCCCCCTTTCCTTGGATTCTTTATGTTCCTTGATCTGGCTGTGAGAATATGAGGGCACTTCAAAAGCTCATGAAAAAATGGAATTAAACGATAGGTTTCTTGGGGTAGGCACTGTGGTGTAGCAGGTACAGATACTGCCTGCAGTGCTGGTATCCCAGTTCGAGTCCTGGCTGCTCCACTTCCAATCCAGCTCTCGACTATGCCTGGGAAAGTAGTGGAAGATGGCCCCAGTGCTTGGGTTCCTGCACCCACATGGGAGACCCAGAAGAAGCTCCTGGCTCCTGGCTTCAGCCTGGCACAGCCTCTGCCTTTGTGGCCTTTTGGGAAGTGAGTCACTGGATGGAAGATTTTCTCACTCTCTGTGCCTCCCTCTGCCTTTCTATAACTCTGCCTTTCAAATATATAGTAAATAAAACCTTAAAACAAACAAACAAAAAAAAACTTTGAAGAAAAGATAAGTTTCTTCAAATGCAAAAATATTTAAATTCATGCATAGTTTTTTCATAATACATATTTTCAGTGAAGCTTTTGAAGATCCTGTTAATGCATGGATTTCACATATTTTGCACCAAAACCAAACTGATCTGTTAATTCTATTTTCCATATACTTTTTGAAGTGTCCTCCTATATTTTGGATAAGGAAAGCATCCCTTGCCTTGAATCAAAAAATTTCGTGGTCCCTCCCTGGGATGTAAGGCAGCTCTGTTTTCCTCATCTAATTCTCCTTCACTCTGGTGCCTGAGCGGCAAACCCGGCAAACCCGTAGCCCTGTGACAACCTCCCATAATTCAGAAACTTGTCCTCAGGTGGAGACGGCCAGATGTGCAGTTTGCTCAGGAGGAAAGCAGGCTCCTCTACCCTGGAGGAGGACACATCTGCTGCTGTTCATGGAGCCTGGGCAGCTGTGGGCAGCTGCGGCCACTGCCTGCTTTTCGGGACGAGTGTGCTGGGTTCCATTGTGGCCTGATGAGGCTGGGCAGGTGGTGGGCTCTGGGGAGGCCTCACAGAAAGGACACTGTCATTGATTTCCTTCCCAGAGATGTTAATGAGTGGGCAACGGCAGGGCAGGGTGGGGCTGCTGGGGTCAGAGCATCTGTTAATGAGCTGTTCTTTGATTGCCTCCAATGGCCCCAAAGGCTCCTTAGACTGCAAATCAAGGAGAGATTGAGTAGCTTTCTAGGCTGCATCATTCTAGCAGAGAGCATTCTCTGTCTTAGCACTTTTTCTTAATTACCCTGGGAATTCGAGTCCGTGTGGGACGACAGTTTCCCAGTGCAGGGGAAGAGTGCTGGTGTGAAAGGGCTGTGGGTTTTGGATGAATTTCTTAATTTAAAGGGGATTGAGAAAGCAGACTTACGCGCTAAGGTGGATACAGATTGCTTGCGCTGTCTGGGTAATGTAGGTCACCAAGCTCCCCAGTTTCTAGGAGCCGCAAATATCAGGCAGAGCAGGGTCCCCCTAGCTGGAGCAAACACTGGGGACCTTTGAGCTGGGAGGGATCCTTGTCAATGATCTGTGGATTTAAGGAGTGTCTCATCTGCCTGGCAGGGCAGCCCGCCCCTTCCGGCTGCCGCCTGCTTCCCACCCCCTCTGCGGACCCAGTCCTTGCCACCGTCGGGGTGGGGGTGGTGGTGGTGGTGGTGGTCCTGGAAGCCCGGACCCTTTCTGAGGAATGTGGAATGGCTTCAGTAACAGAGAGGCATCCCTTTGATAACCTGGCGTTGGCTGCCCCTGCTGTCTTCGTGCGCGTGTTTACCTGGATCTCTTTCTTCCCACCCTCTCCTGCCTTTAAAAGCCAGTGCTGGCTCGGGCTCCCTGGGTTTGCAGCTTCAGCCCCAGCCCAACTCCAGCCTCCCTGGACTCCCTGGAGCAATGTGCTGTGCGGGCTTCTCTGGCCTGGTAGCAGGTTGGTGATGGAGAGGTACTGGATGCAAGTGTACCTCCAGCAGCAGGGGCCATGGAGGGCATCCCTGTCCCTTCCTGGGAAACCCAAAGACAAAGAAAGCTGCCAAACACCATGGGCCTAGGATTCGGACATCCCCATGGGGAGCTCTGATGCTGATGGCTCCTGCACTCAGCTCCTCTCCCATCACCTACCTCCTACTCCTCTCTGATTGCTCCCCGACCACCACCCCCAGCCCTGACCTTTGGCCAAGCGCCAATGCTGCACCCCTTCTTGGCCAAGTGGACAACCTGGATGTTGGGGGGAAACTTCCATTCTGAGGAGCTTGTCCAGGAACATCATTTACAGCTCCTATCTTCTCCCCAACAGCCCAGACCCTGGGACTGTAGGCAGGGCCAAGCTGCCACCGCCAAGGCACCTCACTTTTACAAGGAGGGAGATAGATGGGCTTGTCACAGTGGCTTCCTCTCCTCAATTCAAGCACCCCAAAGGAAGCTCAGGCTTCCCTGAGACCCTGTGCATTCAGGCCCAGCTTGATCCAGGTCTGGAGCAGGCCTGGCCGCTCCCAAAGCAACTGAGTTCGCAGGTCAGGCCCCTTCCTCCAAGGCAGCGCAGAGACACAGCTGGAAGAAGGACAATTAGCCAGCGGCCGCCTGGGCCATAAAAACGCAGGAAGCGGCCACCATGGGGCGGAGGGAATGGCTGTCCCTAATAAAGCGATTGTTCCTAAGAATGTGTGCATTCCGAAGACGCAGGCTGGAGCCTCAGCCAGGGTTGCCAGAGCTCAGGCCTGGGGGGCTGGGGCGGGGGGTGGGAGGGGGAGATGTTGGCTAGATCAAAAGTTCTTGGTCCCCACCACTTACCTGCCCACATTCCTGTTCCATCAGGACTGCGGACACCCCCACTCCCTTTCTCCTCTCCCTTCGATGGTGTGGATTCCATAATGGGACCTGGGGTTCATTTCTGCTTTTATTTCTAAGGAAACCGAGATGGCACTCGGCTGTTCTTGCCAGGCCCCGGGCGTTGGGGGGGGGGGGGCAGAACACCTAGGATCAGCTGGGGTCTCCTGTCTCCTGAGTGCACAGTCTCTTGAGCTCCTTGGCTCTCGTGAATCCTGAAATTTCTAATTTGAAAACCACCTTCCTTGCAAAATGCCAGGGGTGGGAGGAACCAGAAAGCCGAGTTTCCGCAGCCCTAGGCCACTATGATGGCGCGGTGGCCGGTCTGCACTGGCGGACTGGTGGCTGTCATACGTAAAAAGAAATGGCTCACAGCACCTGGGTTGTGCTCAATCCTGGGAGGCCTGGGGACACTGGGAGATAAAGAGCGCTGGAGAACACTCCCCGAGCTGACAAGTGGAGGCGGCGGTGACACGTATCCAAGGGAAGCGCTGGACAATGAAAACCGACAAGTGCAGGTCTCCAAGAGCGTGACGAGCGCGCGCGTGGTACCGGAGCACGCAACGCCGCCGGTTCCGCTGCGCAACCCACGCCCGGCAGCCGCCGGCCCGGCGTCTGAGGCTGGCGGCGTCGACTGCGCCTGGCAGGACAGGCGGCGAGATTCTACTCCTCCCAAACCAAGACGGACGCCGGCGGAAGCCGACCTCTCCGCCTTGGCGCTCCCGGCCTGGCCCCGAAGCTTGGATCCCGATGGGGGCCACTTCCAGCCCCCTGGGTCCCCTGGGCACAGCTCTCCAATAACCAAGAGGGGTGGTTTCCTCAATCTTTGCCCATTGGAAGGTCTCATTAGCAACAATTCATCATTATTAATGGCCGTCCTATCCTGCCAGAGATGCAAAACAAATTTCTTGGGAGAACGTTTTACTTGGTAAAGGAGAAAATGCTTCAGGACATAGGAATGCTGTGAGACATAGAATACCTGGCCATGCATTCGCAGAAATTCCAGACTCCCCTCTCTGATTTAAAACCAGCTCCCTAAATATAAGACGACACAGAAGTATGGCTCGCTGAATTTTCACAAACGGAACACCATGCAAGGTGCGCGCACCTGGCCCATCCCTGCAATCCCCTCCTGTTCTCCAGTGACTGCCTTCCAGAGTCACCCCTCTGTCATATCTACCCCGTGCTTTTGTAGTTAAAACTGTAAATTCTTGAATGGAGATATGTTGGGAATAAACTGACTTCCTGTAACCCAAACGCCAGGTGTCAGATGAGTTCTGAGTTCGGACTTTATTTATCTTCTGCGGAAGGTGAGCGATTTCCTTGAGCGAGAAAAAGAAAATGTTCGGCTGTGAGGGTGATCTGCTGGCCCGGGCAGCAGGGTGGGAAAGACGGGCCCTTTCCTTAGGTCCACCCCTTGGTTGATCAGAAACGGTGTCATCAAAGCAGTAGCTTCCCTTTCTCTCTTTGGAACAGAGCGAGTTTTCTTGACCGCCCTCTTCCTAGCTAAAGCATAAACAGGACTGCTTCTACCTCGGAGCCCAGATTCCCACAAAGATAGCTCCCCCCCCCAGCCCCGCCCGCCCCGTCTTTTGCAAGTCTCTTGGTTTCATTCTTTGAACCTGTGATTGGAGGTTAAAGGTGCACCAGGTTGGAAGGAGGAAGCTCTTAACAATAAAGGTTTGAATATTTAGCTGTGATCAGGTCGCTACCCTCTCGCGAGCTCGCCCCCCCCCTTTATCTTTTAAAATGCAAATCGTGGTTCTGGGGGTTGTGCGCCGTGTGCGCGCTGCGCCTCGACGTCTCCAGCCATTGGTGTCTGTGTCATTACTAATAGCGTCTTGTAAACACTCGTTAATCACGTAAGGTCTCCGGCCCGGGGCTCCGCACGCCAGCCTGTGGCGGGTCTTCCCCGCCTCTGCCGCCCAGTGGGAAGGCGGTGGGAGGAAAGAAGGAAGAAAGGGAGGGAAGGAGGGAGGAGGCAGGTCAGAGGGAGGGAGGGACCGCCTCAGAGGCAGAGGCGCCGTGAGGAGCCAGCGGAGCACCGCAGGCTGGGGCGCAGCCAACGCTGCTCCCCGCACCCCCTCGCCCCTTCTCCTGCTCGCGCCCCCGGCAGCCTCCAGCGTCTGTCTCCAGGCAGCATGGTGAGGTGTGCTCTCGGGCCCTCGCCACCATGTACGTGAGCTACCTCCTGGACAAGGACGTGAGCATGTACCCCAGCTCCGTGCGCCACTCGGGCAGCCTCAACCTGGCGCCGCAGAACTTCGTCAGCCCCCCGCAGTACCCGGACTACGGCGGCTACCACGTGGCGGCCGCGGCTGCAGCCGCGGCGAACTTGGACAGCGCGCAGTCCCCGGGGCCGTCCTGGCCGACCGCGTACGGCGCCCCGCTCCGCGAGGACTGGAACGGCTATGCGCCGGGGGGTGCCGCGGCCGCCGCCAACGCCGTCGCGCACGGCCTCAACGGGGGCTCGCCGGCCGCCGCCATGGGCTACAGCAGCCCCGCCGACTACCACCCGCATCACCACCCGCACCACCACCCGCACCACCCGGCCGCCGCGCCTTCCTGCGCCTCCGGGTTGCTGCAAACGCTCAACCCTGGCCCGCCCGGGCCCCCAGCTACCGCTGCCGCCGAGCAGCTGTCCCCCGGCGGGCAGCGGCGGAACCTGTGCGAGTGGATGCGGAAGCCGGCGCAGCCGTCCCTTGGAAGCCAAGGTAAGCAGCAGCAGCGCCCCACGGGAGGGCCTTGGGAAGCTAGGGCTTGGCTGCCGTGCGTCCGGGGCGCGCACAGGGACATCCGGGACTGTCTGGAAGCCCCACGCCAGGACGGGCGAGGCGGGGTAGGGACCCAATTCAGGGGGCTCTCGCCCCGCGGGACTGGACTGGCTATTGCGCCCGGCAGTGAATATTTTGGGTCTCACACACCGTGTTCAGTTTAGGGCAGAGGAAAGCCCCCTCCCCCCATTTTCCAATGGTTTCTCCTTCCCAACTTGAGGACACCGTCGGGAGGCGCCCAGGGAATGTCGGCCCGCTTATGGTTGGACCCAGGCAGCATCGTTTCCTCCACGCCGGCTGCCGGCTGCACTCCGTGCGCAGCTCCCCGGTCGCCAAGGATAGGAGCCTCGGACGCCCCCCGCCCCCGACCACGTCCAGACCGTTTCTTCCCGCGCGCTCTCCTGTCCCATCTGGGCCATCCAAACAGTGGTGGCCAGCGAGGCTGAGCCTGGGCCCGGGTTCAGGCATTCGGGTCAATTCAAGGGATCGGAGCACAACCATCCAAGAGACCGCGGGAAGAAAGCTGCAGTCACTGGAAGGAAGGTGCCAGTCCCGGGGCCGAGGGGAAGGAGGCGCGCCCCTGTCTCTGAACCTTTGATCTGGGAAGGGGTCATTTCGGCGACAGCTGGAAGGAGGGCCAGGGACTAGAAGCCGCGGGAGTCCTGGGGCGGCTCCAGACAGGGGTAGTCTCCTGGACCTTCCTTTCGCGGGACTGGAGATGGGGCGTGCATGCAGTTCGGGTCTAGCGGGGACCCCGGGCTTGCGGGGCTGCTCCTTTGGGTACTGGGTTGTGTGTCTAGGGTAGGTGGGTGGGGGAGCAAGCGCGCGTCGGTGTAGTGGGGGCGAATCCTGTTGGTCACCCTCTTTCACACAAGTCTTGGCCCGGCCGCTGCCCTTCCTCTTCGCTCACTGCCCGCCTGCTGGCCCAGCTGGGCCGACGTGCAGGTTATGGCCACTGCGCAGAGGTTTATAGCCAATTACAGCCGTATAAATCAGCGCGCGCGTTGGGGGCTGTCTCCGGCCTCGGCTTCCGCGTAGCTGCGCGCATACTGGGGAGTGTCCCGCCGGCGACTGCGGCCTCCCGTGGGCCCCGGAGCCGCGGCGCGGTCCCTTCCCTGAGAGGAGGCGCTCCCGTCCTAGCGGGGCGCGCACCCAGACTCCAGCTTCCCAAGGCCCCCTTGCGCCTGGTGGGGCCTGCGGGGCTGAAGGGGGGGGAGGAGGGAAGCGGGGAGGCGCGCCGCAGCCACCGGGGCCGCGGGGTCAGCAGAGAGGCGGCTGTGAAGTCCCGCGCCGAGGTGGCGAGTCCGCGGTCGGCGCGGGGCCCTTGTGATGTTAATGTGGGGAGGCCGCGGCCCGCGGCCCGGAGCCCGGCTCCTCTGCGCAGCGTCATCTGTCAAGGGGCGGAGCGGGGGTCCGCGGCCCGGCCGGCTTTGATATACACCTTCCCAGCCCTGCCATTGTCTCTTTTAGGGCCCGGAAAGAGGGTGGTGACTTTCGCAGTCAATAATGAATTCTGACATGTCCCTCTCATCCCACCTCCCATTCAGCGCCCTCCTTGGTTCCCAGGGGGTGAGGGGCGCCTCCAGGGGACAGGAGAGCGCGCGGGCCGCTGAGCGCACCGGGTCCCCGCCGCCGCCGCCTCCCCCGCGCCTGCCCCGTACGCTGAAAAAGCAGCACCCGAGCGAAAGGCGGCTCCGAGGCACCCGAAGTCCAGCGTCGCTCCCGGGGGTTGGGCTGCGCCCACTCCCCGTCCCTGGAGGTGTCTCTTTGGGCTCCAGCACCACCCTGCCCTATGCTAGATGCGTGGCCTGGTCCGAGCCTCCGTTTCCCAGGCCGCGAAGAGGAGCGAGTGGGTTTCGACGTTGTCGCGGGTGAACGCGGCCCCCGGCACAAGACTCCCGGGACGCCCGTGGCTCGCACGGTAGTTGCCGGCGCTGGGTCGCGGCCGCGGAGCGCATTCAAATGCGCCCGCCGGGCCGTGTTTATGTTAATGCGCCTGGCGGGGAGGGGGATGAAAGCGGGGCCCGCCATTTGCTCAGTAGTGGTAATTCAAACAGAATGCGGTTGTTATTAAGGCATTGAAAGGGCTTTTCTTTGATAAGATCGCCTTGTCCTGCATTGTTTGCGGCTGTGTTCCCCTTTCAGCGGCTCGGGGGAGCTCCCTCTGATCCGCCAGTATCTTCCCAGGGCGCTTTTGTTGTGGTTTGCAAAGGGTTTTACCTGAACAAAGTCGGCCCGCGGGGCATTAAACACCTCCAGGCGGCTCCCAGCCCCTTCAGATCTTCCTGTGGGACTGGGCACTGGGCGATTGAACCTGTTCAGCTTCAAGAAGCCCCCGACCTGGGGCTGCCCCTCCGCCAAGGGCTGACCTGGGACAGACCTCGGTGGAGTCGCCGGGCTGGGGCCTGCTGTTCCAACAACGAGGATACTATTTGTCAAGGCCCTTCAGTAAAACAATCAATCCAAGCTTTAATATGTTGACTCAATCCAATGAGCCTAGATCACTGGTCAGGATAGCTCCAGCGGGGTTTGCGGCAGGAATAAATGGAGGATTAAAAAAGAAAAAGTGTCAGATCGTAAACCTGGCTAGAGCAGGTATAAAGAATCCCCAACAGGTGGGGACTTCCAGCCCTCAGCTCCGAATTTCACCCCATGGGCCTGCTGTGCCTGGGCGATGGTTCAGCGGCTGACCTATCAGCACCTGCGCCCTGCTTTCCACAAACACAAGAGTACACCCTCGCTTTGTGCCCCTGGAGGGATAGCCATGAGCCCAGAGCTTTGGGGGGGCCAGCTGTCACCTCTGGGAGGCCTGGAGCTCTGACCACTCCCCCTCCTGCCCCTCTCCCTTGGTGCTAAACATATTTCAGTGCTGACTGGTTTACCAAAGAGGTGGCTGAGTTGTGCCGGCTTCTATGTATGAGGTTTTGGTTTCTCTTCGATTTTAAAAACCACTTAACCTCAAGGTCAGTTTATTGGCCCTCACTAGCCTCACACCCTCCCCCCAACCAGGACCCTTTGGGGGGTCTTGTCAGACTTGGCAGGAACCGGCCAAACCCAGGCCCCCCAGGGCGGTGGAGGAAGAGAAACGGCCTCTGGGTTAGGGAGGTTTGTCATTACCCATGACTGATGGGCTGCCTTGTAGTTCTCAGCTCTAACTTCTCCTTCCTCCTCCACAGTGAAAACCAGGACGAAAGACAAATACCGCGTGGTGTACACAGACCACCAGCGGCTGGAGCTGGAGAAGGAGTTTCACTACAGCCGCTACATCACCATCCGCAGGAAAGCCGAGCTGGCGGCCACGCTGGGGCTCTCTGAGAGACAGGTGGGGACCGCCCTGCTCCCCGGGCAAGGCCTGCTGGGGACGGTCACAAAGCCTGACCCCAGCCCGCAGCTGACTGCAAGAGAACTTGCCAGTGGAGCATTTTCCAAATGTCCCTATCTCCGGTTGCCTTTTTTTGATGTTATGGAAACTTTATTTATTTAGTGTTTTAGAAAGTACGAGAGAAAGCCCAGAGCGTTATTGGCATTCTATTCAGGTAGGGTATTTTGTTGTTGTTGTTATTTCTGGAAAAATGAGTAGGAAATATAGCAAAAATAGGAGGAAAATAAAACATAAAAATCTCTGCCCCTGCTCACAGAAAGGGGGGGGGGGGCTAGCTGGCAGCCAGGAAGCTCCACCTTAAATGTCGCTCTCAGCTCCAAGGTGAGGAATATCATACTTCTGGTTAGACTGGAAGAGCCAAACGTTGTCATCAGAGGGCCACGAAGCGCTGTGTCTGCTTGCTTGGGTCCACAGGGCAGGGCAGTTTCTGTTTTCCTTGGTTCTGAGGTTCCGGTAAAGACGCAGATAAAGGTTATTCTAGAAAGAATCGTGTAGAGCAAGGAAGAGTTACGCCTGGGGCGGCTCTGGTGGCCAGCTGTTACGGGGTATCCCTGGGAAGCTTCTAGAAGGGCAAGGAGCCCTTAGCTGGCACCAGCGGCTGCCTCCTGGTCCTCTTTCTCCTCACACCTTCTCCACCTGTCCGTTTCTAGGTGAAAATCTGGTTTCAGAACCGCAGAGCCAAGGAAAGGAAAATCAACAAGAAGAAGTTGCAGCAACAGCAGCAGCAGCAGCAGCAGCCGCCGCCGCCGCCGCCCCCACAGCAGCCGCCCCCGCCTCAGCCAGGTCCTCTGCGGAGCGTCCCGGAGCCCCTGAGCCCCGTGCCTTCCCTGCAAGGCTCCGTGCCTGGCTCGGTGCCCGGGGTCCTGGGGCCGGCCGCGGGCGTGTTGAACCCCACTGTCACCCAGTGAGCGGCAGAGCAGTTCCAGGCTGAGCCGTGAGGGGCGTGGACTCTGCTGGAATCCTGAGATGAGACCCCCTTCCCCGGCACCCACAATCCGCACAGCTGCAAACCTGGCCCTCGGAGGGAAAGCGAAGGGCCGAGAGGAAAGACGGTGGTGGGCCTGGGGGACTCGAGGAAGCCGCCTTTTAGATTTTCACGTGTCCAGTCTGGCTCTGACCCCGTGAGGAGACAGGAAATGACCGCTGGAGCTTCTTCCGGTACTGGCAGAAGCATTGGCTGGACTGTCTACACCGACCAGGCTCTGGGACCCCTCTTCCCTAGTTCCTCGCCCCCCAAGATCTGCAGGCTGCGTCTCCGGTGGGAGCTGAGGCGGCGAGAGCCAGCGAGCGAGCTAGCGAGAGAGCGAGCGCGCCAGCTCGGCATCGCAGCCCTGGGAGCCGAGATGTCTGTCGCCTGCTCTCGGCTGGCCGAGGGAGGACCACCTGGCCCTCCTGCCTCGAGGGCAGGCAAGATTGACACTGCAGGAGCCAGAGGCGGCTGAGATAGGACGCTGGCCGGGCCAAGGACTGCAGAACCCGCGAGGCGGCCTGTCCTGGCTGGCGTGCGGTGCGAGGGGGTGGTCGTGGGACTCCAAGGCGCGCTCCCGCCGGGCCTTGTTTAGAAAGCCTGTCACCAGAGCTTTCTCCGGGCTGAATGTATGTCAGTGCCATAAATGCCAGAGCCAGCCTGGACTTCCTGTCATTTCCACAATCTCGCGGCTGAGGAAGCCAGGGCAGTTGCTGCGGCCGCCGCCACCGCTGCTGTTCGGGGCGTGAGTCTACGAATCGTCCCAGCCAGTGTTCCAAGGGCCTCTGGATCCATGGGGGGAGAGAAGTGGTGAAGGAAGTTGGGGGGGGGGGGGCGGTGAATCTGAACAACACGGTCGAATGTTTTCTAAAAAGAGATAAAGGAGCTCTCCAGATTGTAGATTCTGTAGTCACCGTCTTCAGATTTTGCCTGGAATTATGATTTTTTTTTTTTTAAAAGGAATGACATAGCTTCTCCGCTTGCAAAGATATAATTAGAAACCTCAGGGAGGGAGGTGGCGAAGGTTATCTGGACAGCCGTGTAACCCACCCCCTCACCCCCACCCCCCGTCAGAAGCCCGAGGGAGCAAGAGACCTGCCCTACCCCCAAGCCTGGGCCCAGCCTCGGACTGTGGAATGCGTGGTTCTCCTGGGGGTGCCTTTGGCAAAATGCACATCTGAATGGTCAGCTGCTCACCAGCTGCTGCGGACTGGGGCGGGAGTTGGGGGCGAGAGGGCCGCCTCGAGGCGTCTCATCCAGCAGTTCCAGTCCCCCAGTGACCCCTCACCCCGAAGGATGCTCAGATATAAGATTGAATACAAACAATTTCTTCTGCTTTCCCGAGGTAACATCCCCCACGAATCGCTGCGCATTGCTAGAGCGGCCCTTCGCCCTCCACACTCCTTTCTGCCTCTCTCCCGCGCCCCGCAGAGGAGGGTCCAAGAGATGGCCCAGAAGTGGGCAGTGCCGGGTCTCATCGTCTGACCGGGCCGCCCTCCTCCAAGCTTTGCCCTCCATCTTAGGGTCCTCCCAAGCCCACATCAGCGCCTCCACGAGGGGCAGAGGTGGCTCCAGGGCTGCCGGGGAGGACGAACGGAGCGGGGAGACAGCAGGAGGCGCTCAAGTCTCCCCGAGTCCACGGCCCTTCCGGGTGGCGGATTCTGCCCCAGGATTGAGAAAGGGGCCCTTGGAGGCCGGGGCCGCGGACGCCTTGGCCTGAGAGCAGAGGGAGGGGCCCGGGGCTGCCACGCGGGGGAAGCCGTGTTGGCGTCCACTGGGCGAGAGGTTCCGCCTCGGGTCTGGGGCAATCCCAGCTGTCCCCCCACCCCCAGGGCTGCGGGCGCGGGCCCCGCGCCCTGGCCGCGCCCACATGCCCGCCCCCTGGCCGCTGGCGCGGTTGCTATGCGTTGCCGTGAAACGCCTGTCAATAAACCCTGTTTGGACAGTGGAGCAAGAGCACAAGGGTTGTTTGCTTAGTGGTTAGAGGTTCAAAAGTCGGCATTGTCCCGCTGCAAGCGATTACAAGTCCTTCCCCTTCCCGGGGCTCGGCCCCCTTGCGCGAGGGTCGGGGGGCCAAGGAGGGGCGCTCGGCCTCTCTGAAATGCAAGTCCCCGGCTTGCGGCTGCGGGCGCCTGCCCAGCCGCCCGGGTCACGGCCCAGGCGCAGAAATCAGGGCCCACCCTGGCGAACTGGGTCACTGAGCCTCGACGCCGAGACAACCGTGGCACCTTCGGAGCGAGACGGAGGCGACACGGGACCTGGAGGGAGCGGTTTGACCTGCTCGTGGGCGCCAGAAATTACTGAGGACCCGGTGGCTTGGAGGCTCCGAGGTGCGGATGGGCGCCCCCGGGGTCGCACTGCGCTCAGGGCGCGCCGCCATCGGCTTCGGCCGCCAGGGGTCGCGCGCGCTCTGAGACGAACTGGAGCCTGGGCGCGCGCTCCGGGAAAGGCCCCAGTGCTAGACCGGCTGCAAGGTACAAGCTCCGGCGCCTGTCCCCATCCCGCTGTTCCCAAACTAGGGCACCGCGAGATTTCCCTGCGTCGGCCTTGGTCTAGTTGAAACCAAGCTCAAACTAATTCAGGTACTGGAGATTCTCGGATCTGGTGACAGACAAAGCCAACCTAGGGGACAGTCTATCGTTCTTAAAAGGGTCTTTTTGTTCAAGGCCTTGTCTTTTCTTTCTTTTTTTTTTTAAAGATTTATTTTATTTATTTAAAAGAGTTACAGAGAGAGGTAGAGACACACACAGAGAGAGAGGTCTTCCATCTGCTGATTCACTCCCCAGATGGCCGCAACGGCTGGAGCTGTGCTGATCCGAAGCCAGGAGCCAGGAGCTATTTCTGGGTCTCCCACGTGGGTGCAGGGGCCCAAGCACTTGGGCCATCTTCCACTGTTTTCCCAGGCTATAGCAGAGAGCTGGATCAGAAGAGGAGCAGCTGGGACTTGAACCGGTGCCCATATGGGATGCTGGTGCTTCAGGCCAGGGCTTTAACCCACTGAGCCATAGCGCCAGCCCTCTTTCTTTTTTTTTAATATAACGATATGGGCAGGACATTAATATATGGTAACACTAAATTTAGGATCAATACGGAAATAAAATGGATCAGTATTGTGGAATTCATGTCAAAAAAGGCATAGATGGAGGGAAAACAGTCTGAGCCCCCCCCCCCCAACAACAACTCTTACAGTATTCATCCAATGAAGCTGACAAGATGGCCTGTTAAGGAAAGTAATGGAAAGTTCCAACAGCTTTCGCTTTTTCTAGTGGTATCTTGTAAGATGCGGATATTAACTAAGAGAAGGATCTTCTATAGCAGTCTATATAGCAGCAAAGATATTAGTGCTGTGGTTATCGGAACCATTCAAGAGAAAGTGTAGCAAGCTGAAAGGAAGGCAAAGGTTATAGATTTGGGTCTTGTTTTAGAAACAGGCTGCTATCTATCAGCTCAGCTGACCTAGGGGACATCACAGCCCGGGAGCCAAGCTTCCTCCTCTGTGGCATGGGGATCAGATGGGATAATGGTAGTGAACGCATCTTTACAGCCCACTGCTGTAGACTTCAGCCATGACATGAACTGCTTTTTATCAGGAACCATCTTCTGCAAAGCCCTCCAGGGGCCTGACAAAGAACCTTTGACAGGGTGATTTCCCCATCATGAAATGATAATTCCTTCCCAGAATTTTTTTTTTTCTATTGTATTCAGCTTTGCTTACTTTGTCCAAATAGCTTCAAGTCTGGGGTCTCTTGATTTCTACCATAGCCAGTTGGAGGTGTACTCAGGAGGATCAGGATTAGTTGAGAGCGTTCTTAGCCATTGTCTTCTAGTGTGTAGGTACATTTTTAGCGCAAAAGGAACAGGGAAATAAATACTCTTAACTAAGTGGCATTAAAAGTTTATTTGAAACAATTTACCTTCCAGAATCCTGATATTCTGCACTCTTCCCAAGAGGCTGCTGTGGTTTTGATTCCTTTAAGTCTGATTCACCCCAAGAAGTCACTTTAAGGCATACATTTGACTCTAGTTCTTACGATTGAAACTGTAGAACAGATCATGTGTTGAATTGATTTTGCTTTGGAGGACAAGCAAGCATAGCAACATTATGTAGATCAACTTGAAAATATTTAAAACCAGTATTTGAATTATACCTGGATTATACATATTTCCAACACCTCTCTCCCACAACTCTTTTTTTCTTTTTATAGATTTATTTATTTTATTTGAAAGTCAGAGTTACACACACAGAGAGAGAAGGACAGGCAGAGAGAGAAGTCTTCCATCCACTGGTTCACTTCCCAATTGGCCACTGTGCTGATCCAAAGCCAGAAGCCAGGAGCCAGGAGCTTCTTCCAGGTCTCCCACAACTCTTACATTCAGTCATTTTCCTGTTTATATTTTTTTGCCTCCTGCTTCTGCTATAATTTTAGGAGACCAACCAGATTTTAGTGGTACCTGTGGGATCAGCTGCATGATTCAGGCCCAAAGCAATCACTTCTTTCCTTAGCCACAAACCAGAGGGAACACATTATGCTTCTTATATTATGACTTTTCTGGAAGCCTATAAAATTGTAAGTAGGAAAAAAACCCCTCACATTCCAAATAAACCCAAATCTTCCAGTTCCAGAGATTGTACCAACATTTACCTTGACGCTCTCGGAGGGCAGGGGCAAGTACCTAGGTGACCTTTGGCTCCCATGTCCTGGAACCCAAACATGACATTTGTTTTAACAACAGCTTTTCCAAATTGGAATCTGTCATTAACCGCAGTAGATGCTGATATTATCAACAGAATTGTCAAGCCCCAAGTTGAATGACCAGCTTGTTCTTCTTTCTGCAGGATTCCGGTAATTCTGCGCTAGAGATCTGGCTCATAAATCAGTTGTGATCTATGAAGAAGGCTTCCCTGAGATGAAACAGTTACCGACTCATTCTTTCTCATGCACACATTTATTCAGAAAGTCATAATGCAGGTCATGTACCATGTCCATGTGTCCAGTATTTAAGAGGAAGTGGGAGTCCGGGGTATTTCATACATTTTAACATTTGAGTTTTAACTCCCAGGGAAGAGATTCTTTTCTAATTGTTCAGGTTATCTTGAAACTTCAGGATTGATAGTCTGCTCTCATCACACTTGTTATCTGCAGTATGCCAATAATAGGTTTTATACAAGTGGTAGCTGATAAATTCCTCCTCAACCTCAATAAAGCAAACAATGAAAAACAATGTAGCAGCTAAAGTTATTGTAGTACAAACACACAAAGCTTGTTGTGTGCCACTTACATAATTTTAGTTTATTGATGATTAATAGAATTAGCAACAAGGATTAAGTACTGAAACCACAAAGCCGAAATTGTTAAAAAAAAAAAAAAAGACCTGGGCAGATTCTGTTTTTCTATTTGTGAGAGATGCTACTATTGTTCTTTCGCTTTGGGCATCTACAGTTTTTAAAACAGCAATCATAACAGAATTCAGCAGGATTATATTCTATTTTCAGTACTCATTCCATCTTCCCTCCACTTTTCCGGAGAGAATTATGTTAGGGTATATGTGAATTGGCAGACACAGCGGAGAGACAAAAGACCAGTGTCCAATAAACAGCAGCTTGAGAACATGCAGGAATAACAGGCAGATTAACTGAAGCCCACACAGAAAAGACAAAACCTTTTTTTTTTTTCCTCAAGCCAATTCACTAAAAATAACACACATGTAAGACAGGTCTTTGGAACAGCATTTAGGACACCTGCATCCCCTGGGAGAGTGCCTGGGTCTCAGCTCTGGCTCCACTTCTGAGTTCTTCTTGCAGATGTACACCCTGGGAGGAGCAGGTGCTGGCCTGAATACCTGGGTTCCTGCCACCCACGTGGGAGACCTGGATTGGGTCCCGGCTCCTAGTTTTGGCCTAGCTGTAGGTGATGTTTGGACAGTGAACCAGGAAATGGAAGATCTCTGTCCCTGCTTTTCAAATAAAGTGAAAAATAAGCTAAAAAAAAATTTGAACGCGTATTTTAGAAATTCACATTCTAATGGTTGTCACTTGCTACTATTTATCATTTGCATCATGTATCCATGAATGGAAAACGATCATATTTATACTTCCAGGTGTCCGCTAACGACATATTGTAACACACGCAGCACGTTAGACATTGATTCAGATCCTGCAATCTGGAGGTGGAGGTCCTCAGGCAGGGTGAGGGGTCTCCAAACCCGACAACCCGCATTTCTTCTCCAGCGCCAGAGTTTGGAAAGGCATGTCCGGTGTCATGGCTAGCGCTCTGGCTGTTCACCAAATGATCGCGCACATTTTTAGTTGGATTTGGTCTCAGTACACATGAAATCCAGATACTTCCGCAAATCTAAAGCCAGACACAGCAGACAAGAAGCAAGATTCCTCCGCCCAGAACTCTGCGCGTACCGCCATCTCCACCTCAGAGCAACTGCGGTTGGGATTTGAGTCTCTCAGGGATGTAGACAGAAAAATGGAAGAAAACTAGTTCTTCGGTTAGGCCCACATAGCCCAGCCAACCGGAACAGGCCCCGGGGAGGCATTCGGCTAGTATCCAGGCATCTGCGCGCCCGCCCTGGCCCCTTAGAGACCAGATGACTCCGGCAGCCGCGGCCTCGCCCTTCCCCGGGGGCCTGGACGGACGAGTCCCATGGGCTCCCGCCACGCGGCGGCCCAGGCTCCTCCACCTTCCCCAAGGACACCCAGAGCGCACGGCCCCAGCGCCCACTGCCTCTCCAAGCTCCCGGCGGACGCCCTGGCGCAGGCCCGCCTTCCTCTCCCAGCTGGGCCGCGCCGGTGTCAGCCTCGAGGCCCAGGAGGCGGCGCTGGGTCGCCCGAATCCGACGCCCGACGGTCTGTGTCGTCGCCGTCGCCGTCGCCGTCCGGGACTCCCCAGGGAGACCCGGGTCAACTCCCCGAGGGTCGCAGCGAGCTCGGTCGCTTCCGGGACGCAGGGAGCCCCGGGAACGCCTCCTCGCTGCTGCCTGTAGACCCGGAAGTGGCGCCTGGAGATTTCGGGCATTCTTTTTCTTCTTGGGAATAGTTCGCACCGAGCGTCATATAGTTCAACAGGCAGGATTTTTGGCCGGGGCGCACCGGTGAACGCGGAGGCGCGGGACACCTGGACTACGGACCCCCACGGCCAGGCTGGAAGCGCCTTCAGCAGCCGTGGACAGGTTGCTGAGCCGAGCTCCGGTGCGGGCGGCGGCCAGGCCCGAGGGCGTTTATTTTGAAGAGGGAGGACCGCAGGTTCAGCCCGATTGCAGCCGCCGCCTCCACGACCTCCCCGCGTCACGTGCGCCAAGCTCCCGGCAGGCGGCGCTGCTGCTCCGACTGAGCGGGCCGAACCTGCCACCTGCTCAGTGGACTCTGTCCCCCGGCCAGAGGCGGACGCCTGGTGAGGAGCGGGAGCGCAGGGGCAGCCGGCAGTGCGTCGGCCCCGCGGCCCTTCTCTGCCCCCTCGGTGGCTCCCCGGGCCTCCTCGGCGGTGTCACCTCACTCAACAGCTGCGATCGCGCCCAGCCCTTGCCCCCTTGCCCGCCGCTGGCGCTCTGGCGCCTTCCTGTCTCAGCCACCGGAAGGCGCGGTCCTGGCTGAGGCCGCGCGCCACTGAGCCGAGTCGCGTTCATTTCGGGCGGAGATCGGCTGGGTCTGGGAGCTCTGATTTCTCTCAGTCGGCTTCGACGATTAGCAGCTGCTGGAGGGCTGATTACCCCCCACCCCCACCCCGGGGTCCACTTTGGGGTGCGTGGGCGGAATCACTCTTAATATCGTGTCACAGCTAAATCATTTACTCAAGGTGTTCTCTGCCTGCCAGTTCTCGTCCTCGCTTCGCTACCCTTCACTTCCTGCTTGGTGGAGGGAAAGGCCAACTCTTAATAAAGATTAATATTAATAGTCGTGGAAGCGCCTGGCTTCGCGCTTCGCTCTGCGGCCCTTCGCCTCCTTCCCGCCCGCGCCTCCTCCTCGGCTCTCGTTTTTCAGACCGCGGGATGGGCCCTGAGCTTTGGGGTGCGTTCTGGAAACAAGGGCCTGGAGTAGGGGTGCGCGGGCCATGGTCTTTCCGCACCATAGCCTCCCCGCGGGGGTCGTGCCAGCCCCGGCAGTGGCAAAGGTGGAGCGCGCAAGGTAGCGGCGCATAGAGGCGCACCTGCCCGCAAGGGCCTGCAGACTCCGGAGGTGAACGGGGGTGCTGGCAGCCGGGCTGGCAGGAGGCTGCGCGCAGAGCCAACGAAGGCGAGCCGGCCACAATATCTGCCAACCCTGGGGACAATAGGAAGGCCGCACACCAACATTGGGCAAAGACTGGTTACTAGGATCGAAGATACTAGTTCCTAATATGTGTGCAATGGATTCAAGTCTTTCCATGGCATGATCTTGTTTGTTTTAAGCTTTTTTAAAAATTCTTGGTTAATATTTTAGAAATTTTTTTATTTATTCATTTGAAAGGCAGAGTTAAAGAGAGGGAGAGAGAGAGAGAAAGAGAGAGAGAGAGAGAGAGAGATGGAGAGATGGAAAGATGAGAGGGAGAGAGAGAGAGAGAGAGAGTGTGTGTGTCATCCATCCTCTGGTTCACTCCCCAAATGGCTGCAATGGCTGAAGTTGGGCCAATCCAAAGCAAGGAGCCAGGAGCTTCTTCTGGGTCTCCTATATGGGTGCAGGGGCCCAACACTTGGGCCGTATTCCACTGCCTTCCCAGGCCATAGCAGAGAGCTGGATAGGAAGTGGAGCAGCTGGGACTTGAACCAGCGCCCATATGGGATGCTGGTGCTGCAGCTGGCAGCTTTACCTGCTATGCTACAGTGCTGGCCCCAGGCAACACTTTTAAATTTTTTAAAAAATTTATTTCAAAGATCAAAAGATGCAACGGGGGGTGGGCGGTTTGGAAAGAGGAATCTTCGGTTGGCTGGTTCACTGTCCACGTGCCTACAACAGCAGGAGCTGGGCTAGGCAGGGACCCAAATAGTTGAGCTGTGGCCTGTGCACATTAGCAGAAAGCTGAAATCAGGAGCAGAACTGGAACTCAAACTTGGGCTTTCAGTTACGGGATTTGAGATTCCCAAGCATGCCCTTTATTGCTACAGCAAACGTCCACCGCAGAGAATCTTCCAGCTGCTGATTCACTCCCCACGTGCCTGCAACAGCCGGGGCTGGATCAAGATGAAGCCAGGAGTCAGGACCTTCATTTGGGTCTCTCATGTGAGTGGCAGGAACCCAAGCATTTGTGCCATCATCTGCTGTCTCCTGGGCACATAATCAGAATGCTAGATGGGAAGTGGCTCTGATATGGGATGCAGGGGTCCAAAACGGCAGTGTAATTCACTGTGCCATAATGCCCATCCCAGTTCACCCATTTTTAAGGAAAAATAACTTATTTATTTGAAAGACAGATGCAGATAGGCAGAGATCGAGAAAAAGAGGACACTCTCATTTACTGGTTCACTCCCCAAATGCCCACAGTGCAATGCTGGGAGCCAAGAACTCTTGAGCTGTCCTCACTGCCTCTAAGAGTCTGCATTAGCAGGAAGCTGGAGTCAAAAGCTGGAGCCAGATAGCAGACTCACCCTGGTATGGGATGTGGTTGTGTTAACTTGAGTCTCAACTGTTAAGCCAAACACTTGTCCCCTGAGCTGTTGATGCAACCTAAGGGTGTGCACAAACAATTCCTCCCAACAGACTTAAATAAGGCAAGGGGTGAAAAAGGAAAAGTTACTAATTTGTCTGTCTTTCTTTCTTTCTCTCTCTCTCTCTTTCTTCCTCTTTCTTTTTTAAAAAAATCTTAATCTAGGACCTTTTTAAAAAAGATTTACTTACTTGAAAGTCAGAGTTACACAGCGAAACAAGGAGAGACAGAGAAAGAGAGGTCTTGATCCACTGGTTCACTCCCCAATTGGCCTCACTGGCTGGAGCTGCACCAATCTGAAGCCAGGAGCCAGGAGCTTCCTCCGGGTCTCCCACACCAAAGCAGGGGCCTAAGGACTTAGACTATCTTCTACTGCTTTCCTAGGCCATAGCAGGGAGCTGGATTGAAAGTGGAGCACCTGGGACTCGAACTGGCTGCCATATAGGATGCCAACACTGAAGGCGGTGGCTTTGCCTGCTATGCCACAGCACTGGCCCCCCTGCTATGTTCTTTCAATTCCATCTTGCTGAGATAGGGATCTTAACACTCTTGTGTATGTCATTCCAATATTGTTCCATGCATGTTTACACAAACATATCACATTTACCTTTTCTATTCTTTAAAAAGCAATACAAAAATAAACACACACTTTATGACTTGCTTTCATCATGTGATGATAGATTGTTGTAATTTTCCCAGATCATTATATATAAACTCAATTTGTTCCTTTTTTAAAAAAATTTTTATTTATTTATTTGAGGGGCAGAGATATAGACAGAGAGAAGAGACAAGGAGAGGTTTTCCATCTGCTGATTCACTCTGCAAACAGCCTCAATGGCCAGAGCTGAGCAAATCCAAAGCCAGGAGCCAGGAGCTTCTTCTAGGTCTTCCACGTGGGTGCAGAGGCCCAAGTACTGGTGCCATCTTCCACTGTTTTCTCAGGCCATAGCAGAGAGCTGTATTGGAAATGGAGCAGCTGATACTCAAACTGGTTCCCATATGGGATGCTGGTGCTGCAGGCAGAGGCTTAACCTACTACACCACAGCGCTGGACCCCCAATCTGTCCTTATAATGTCTACTGTGTTTTCTAAATATGCATACACAAGAATTTTACACGTTCACTTATTCAGCAATTTCTTCTAAATGTTTACCGTGTTCTAGGTGTGAATAACTATATATATATATATATATATCACAGATAAAAATCCCCTTTCTTGGACAGCTTAATTCTAGTGGCAAGAGACTTAAATATATTTCATTTGACAACTAATGGCCATTATTAGGTTATTGTTAGTGTTTTACAGTTGCAAAGCATGTACAAGTAAACTCTTTTTACATGTACTTTTGAAATTTTATTGTCTTAAAATTTTAATTTATTTTTATTTATTTGAAAAACAGATACAGCACCACACACACACATACACACACACATACACACAGAGCTTCTGTCTGCTGGTTCATGCCTCAAATGCTCACAACAGCAAGGGCAAGGAACTTGGAACTAATCCATGTCTTGCAAGTGTATGGTAGCAGTCTAACTACTTGGTCATCACCCTTGCCTCCCAGGGTGCACATTAGCAGGAAGCTGGAATTGGAAGCAGAGCCAGCACTTGAACCAGACACTCTGCCATGGGATGCTGGTGTTCCAAGCAGTGGCTTAAATGGTGTGCCAAATGCCTGTCTCCAATTTTTTTTAAAAGAATATATTACTTGGGGCTGGTGCCATGGCTCACTTAGTTAATCCTTTGCCTGCGGTGCTGGCATCCCATATGGGCACCGGGTTCTAGTCCTGGTTGCTCCTCTTCCAGTCCAGCTCTCTGCTGTGGCCCAGGAGGGCAGTGGAGGATGGCCCAAGTGTTTGGGCCCCTGTACCCACCTGGGAGAACAGGAAGAAGCACCTGATTCTTGGCTTCAGATTTGCATAGCGCCAGCCGTAGCGGTCATTTAGGGGGTAAACCAATGGAAGGAAGACCTTTCTCTCTGTCTCTCTCACTGTCTATAACTCTACCTGCCAAATAAAAAAAAAAGACTTAAAAAAAAAGAATGTATTACTTAAATTAGAAATGCTAGATCAAAGAATATGCACATTTTTAACCTTAATAAATGTAGATACTGCTTTCCAAAAAGGTTTAGCAAGTCGCACAATTCACACCTATCAGTGAGTTCCCCTTTCTCCATGTCCTCCTTTGCACTAGAGGTTATCTCTTAAGTTTTTGCTGATCTGATGGACATAAAACTGCAACAATTTAATTTCTCATTCCAAAATTATGAAGCAGTATAAGTGTATTTTATTCGTTAATTGGGAACTTGCATTTTTCTTTTGTGATTTGTTTGGATCTATTGTTTTCTAATAAACAGAACTGAAAGAAATGGAGTGAGTTCTTATACATTTGAAACTTTGTACTTGATTTTTTTAAGCTTTATTTATTTGAAAGTCAGAGTTACACACGAGAGAGATCTTCCATCTGCTGGTTCACTCTCCAGCTGGAACTTGAACTGGCATCCATAGGAAATAATGGTGCCACAGGCAGTAGCTTTACTTGCTATACCATGACCCCTGCCCCTGTACTTGATTCTTTAAATTATACCATTTAAGCTTTGCAAAAATCAGAATCCACCACCTGGAGATGGGTTCTAATCCAGACCTTTCTAAAATCAAATGCCATAATGTTTCAGTCATTGTGGAGTACAATCTCTGAATGGGGCAAATTTTCTAAATAAGGAAGCAAAGCAGTAAATTACAAAAAATACAAAAGATAGCTGTAAAACATCACTTTCAAAATTTAAAGCAAATAATAAATAAATAATAAATAAAAAAATAATAAATAAATAAAAAGGATTTGCTACAAAAACAACAGAGGACTATTATCTTAACATACAAAGAATTTAATGTAAAATGAAAAGAAAACCATGGGGCATAAAGAAATATCCCCAGCCAGCACATGCCTCTGGATATCCACAAAAGAAGCAGACACTCAACTAAGCCACAGAGGCATAGTTCAAAGATAAAGGTCCTCAGAGGAGAAAACCAACAAGTGTTTCCACAAGTGCATAAAAATAAAAAATAAAATGCAAAAAAACATGAACTAATAAGACAATATGACTCCCCCAAAGGAACACAATGATACTTCAATATTAGAATGGAAGATGAAGAGACTGATGAAATGCCTGAAAAGGAATTCAAAATAATGATCATAAGATTACTCAAAATCATAGAGGAACAAATACATGAGATAAAGAAATCCATACATGGCTGCTGCCTCGGCTCACTTGGCTAATCCTCCGCCCGCGGCACTGGCACCCTGGGTACTAGTCCTGCTTGGGGCGCCGGATTCTGTTCTGGTTGCTCCTCTTCCAGTCCAGCTCTCTGCTGTGGCCGGGGAGTGCAATGGAGGATGGCCCAAGTGCTTGGGCCCTGCACCCACATGGGAGACCAGGAGGAAGCTCCTGGCTCCTGGCTTTGAATCAGCACAGCATGCTGGCCGTAGTGGCCATTTGGGGGGTGAACCAATGGAAGAAAGACCTTTCTCTCTGTCTCTCTCTCTCTCTCACTGTCTAACTCTGCCTGTCAAAAAAAAAAAATCCATACATGACATGGATGAAACATTTTGCCAAGAGATAGAGATATTGAAATGAAATGGAAATTTTAGAAATGAAGAATTTAATTTGTCAAATAGAAAACACAGTGGGAAGCCTTAACAACAGACTTGGTGAGGCTGAAGAAAGAATATTTGGGCTCAAAGGCAAATCCTTGTAAATATCTCAGTCTGACAGAAAAAAAGAAGAAAAAAAATAGAAAACCTGAAAATAATGTTTCAATTTATGGGATACTATAAAATGACCAAACATACCTGTTTTAGAGGTTCTGAAGATGTGGAAGAAGAAATTTAATTAGAAGGCCTAACTTCCATAATTTGGATAAAGATAGGGACATCTAAGTATAGGAAGCACATAGAACTAATAGAAATAATCAGGAAATATCTTCATCA
Organism: Oryctolagus cuniculus; assembly: GCF_964237555.1. Classification (NCBI taxonomy): domain Eukaryota; kingdom Metazoa; phylum Chordata; class Mammalia; order Lagomorpha; family Leporidae; genus Oryctolagus; species Oryctolagus cuniculus. Next base: position 86,566,935 of record NC_091440.1, read on the forward strand.
CTACACATTATAATAAAACTTTCCACAGTAAAACATAAAGAAAAGATTGTAAAATGTGCACAAGAGAAACACCAGATTACCTTCAGAGGATCCCCAATTAGACTAACGGCCAATTTAGCATCAGAAACCCTACACGCAAGGAGACAATGGAGAGACAAAGTCTAAATCTTAAAGAAAAACAAACAAACAAACAAACAAAAAAACTATGTCAACCCAGAACACTGTACCCTGCAGAGCTCTTATTTATAAATGAAAGTGAAATAAGGACCTTTCAAAACAAACCGAAATTGAAATTGTCACCACTCATCCAGCCTTCAAAATAATTCTTAAGGATGCACTAAACACAGAAACACAGCGATAGTCATCATTATGAAAGAATGTGGAGGCAGAAAACCTCCTAGTAAAATTACAAAAGAAAACCAAAGGAAACAACAGGAATATTTATGAAAAAGTGGCAGGACCAGGTTTGTCGCTCCCCCATTCGCGGAGGAACGACACAAGACCCTGCACTGTTCTTTCGTCTGCTTGTCTCTTCCCGGGTTAGCTGCTGGTCCTTCCCGGGTTGGCTGCCGACCCCTCCACCTCCATGGAGGGGCGGCTCCCCCTGCCACTTTCCCCACTTCCACGGGGGAGCGGCACACCACCGGCCGGCTCTCTCGGGGGCTGCTCAGATGTTCCTCAGGTGTTCCCCTTAGATGTTCCTGGTGCATGTTGTCTCTCTCCTCCTTTATAGTCCTCTTCCACCAATCCCAACTCTGCTGCCCACAAGCCGAGCACGCTGCTCTCCTCCAATCAGGAGCAGGATCAGCTCCTGAAGCTTATCAGTCAAATTGGCGAGAGGCAGCTGTGTAGAAGTTTACTCCTCCCCAGCGCCATATTGTGGGAGAGCAGATGCATAGAATAAGTCTTAATTCCAGTAACTTAGTCTAGTCTCAGTTGCTCCCCACACAGGTTGTTACTTATCAATAGTCACCTTGGATGTCAATGGCTTAAATTATTCAATTAAAAGATACAGACAGGCTGCAAGGATTAAAAATCAAGATCTGGGGCTGGCACTGTGGCATAGCAGTAAAGCTGCCACTGCAATGCCAGCATCCTATATGGGTGCCAGTTCGAGTCCTGGCTGCTCCACTTCTGATCCAGCTCCCTGCTAATGTGCTTGGGAAAGCAGTAGAAGATGGTTCAAGTCTCTGGGCCCCTGTATCCCTGTGGGAGACCCAAAAGAAGATCCAGGGCTCCTGGCTTTGGTGGCCCAGCCCTGGCCACTGCAGCCATTTGGAGAGTGAACCATTGGATGGTCGATCTCTCTCCCTCTCCCTCTCTCTGTAACTCTGACTTCCAAATAAATAAATAAATAAATTTTGAAAAAAATACAAGACCATATGTTTACTACCTGCAATAAACACATCTCACTAATGAAGATACCCATAACTGAAAGTGAAAGGATGAAAAAAGATATTCCATGCTTACAGAAACCAAAAATGAGCAGGTGTAGCCATCCTAATATCAGACAAAATAGACTTTAACTCAAAAACTGTTAGAAAAGACAAAGAAGGGCACCAATTCAACAGGATCAATTCAACAGGAATAATGTGACTATGCTAAATGTATATGCACCTGATGCCTGGGTGCTGGGCTGTTTAAAAAAATGTTAATGGACCACTACTTTCATCAATGGACAGATCAACTGAAATACCTAAGAAGAAATAACAGAGCTAATCTACACTATGGATCAAATGAACCTGATTGATATCTACAGAACATTTCATCTCATAGCCACAGAATACATATTCTTTTCAACATTGCATGGAACTTTCCCTAGGATAGACCATATGCTAGACCATAAAGCAACTCTCAATAAATTAAAAAAAAAATCATACCATGTATCTTTTCTGATCACAATAGAATGAAGCTGGAAATCAACAACTTAAGAATCTCTAGAAAATATGCAAGCACATGGAGACTGAACAACATGCTCTTGAATAAACAGTGGGTCATAGAAAAAATCAAAAGTTAACTGAAAAATTCCTAGAAATAAATGAAGATGACAATACAACATAGCAAAACTTATGGGAAACAACAAAAGCAGTGTTAAGAGGCAAGATTATAGCAATTAGTACCTATGCTAAGAAATTGAAAAGGCATCAAATGAATTATCTAACAATGCATCTCAAGGACCTAGAAAAAATAAGAACAAACCAAATCCAAAATTAGAAAAAAAGAAATAATTAAAATTAGAGAAGAAATAAAATTGAAACCAAAAAATGATACAAAACATCAGTGAAATGAAGAGCTGTTTTTTTTTTATTTTTTGAAAAATAAGCAACATTAATATACCATTGGCCCAACTAACTGGGAGAAAGAGAGAGAGGGAGAGAGAGAACCCAAATTAATAAAATCAGAGATTAATAAGAAGATGTTACAAGGGATACTACAGAAATAAAAAGAATCATCAGGAATTATACAAACAGCTATATGCTAACAAATTGGAAAATCTAGAAGAAATGGATGGATTTCTAGACACGTATAATCCACCAAAATTGAGTCATGAAGACATAGAATATCTAAAGAGACCAACAACCATGACAGAGACTGAATCAGTAATAAAGACCCTCCCAACAAAGAAAAGCCCAGGACTGGATGGCTTCACCACTGAATTCTACCAGACATTTAAAGAAGAGCTAATTCCAATTATTCTCATACTATTCAAAACAATTGAAAGGAGGGAATCCACCCAAACTCTTTTTATGGAGCCGGCATAATTCCCAAATCATAAAAAGATACAACAAAGAAAGACTCTCCAAATATAGACCAATATCACTGATGAACAAAAATGAAAAAGTCTTCAGCAAAATACTAATTAAATCCAACAACATATCTAAAACGTCATCCGTGTGGATCAAGTGAGATTTATCCATGGTATGCAGGGATGGTTCAAATATGTAAATCAACAACTCTGATACAAAACATTAACAATTTTTTTTTTTGGACAGGCAGAGTGGACAGTGAGAGTGAGAGAGACAGAGAGAAAGGTCTTCCTTTTTCCGTTGGTTCACCCCCCAATGGCCGCTGCGGCTGGCACGCTGCGGCCGGCGCACCGCACCAATCCGAAGCCAGGAGCCAGGTGCTTTTCCTGGTCTCCCATGTGGGTGTAGGGCCCAAGCACTTGGGCCATCCTCCACTGCACTCCTGGGCCACAGCAGAAAGCTGGACTGGAAGAGGAGCAACCGGGACAGAACCTGGCGCCCTGACTGGGACTAGAACCCAGGGTGCCGGCGCCTCAGGCGGAGGATTAGGCCATTGGGCCATGGCACCAGCCCAATAAATTGCTTTTTAGCCATAGATATTTGGAGTGAGATGAGCATTTGGCCCAGCAGTGAAATCACTGTTTGGGATGCCCATACCCCATATTGGAATGCCTGATTTTAGTTTGGGCTACTCCACTTCCCATCCAGCTTCCTGCTAATGTGCATTGTGGGAGGCAACAGATGATGGCTCAAGTACCTGGGACCCTGCCACCTATGTGGGAGACCTGCATTGAGTTACGGGCTCCTGGCTTTAGCCTGGCCTAGCCCTGCCTGGGTTTTGCATGCATTTGGGGAAAGAACCAGCAGTTGAAAGAGCTGTATCTGTCTTTGTATCTCTGCCTCTCTGCCTTTAAAATAAGATGAAAAATGAATAAACATTGAAAAAAATAAATTTATAGAGCCTCATTTCATTTTGTATTATCTCCCTTCCTTTCAGTCCAAGCTGATACAGTTCCTTTCAAATCTTTGTGGGTTGTCTATGAATCATTTATAAACTCCATTCCATTATATAAAGCTATAGCCTCAAGTCTCTTTGCAATAAGCTCTTTTCTATTTTGAATTCCCCATGAGAGTACTGTACAATAATGCCCTTATAAGATCTGTAGAAGCATCATTGTTTAGCAAAGGTTGTTTGTAAGGCATATCCAAGAATCCTTAGAAGATCTTTCTCTTTTTTTAAGATTTTATTTATTTATTTGAGAGGTAGAGTTAACAGACAGTGAGAGGGAGAGACAGAGAGAAAGGTCTTCTGTCCGTTAGTTCACTCCCCAAATGGCTGCAATGGTTGGAGCTGTGCCAATCTGAAGCCAGGAGCCCGGTACTTCTTCCTGGTTTCCCATGTGGGTGCAGGGGCCCAAGGACTTGGGCCATCCTCCACTGCTTTCCCAGGCCACAGCAGAGAGCTGGACTGGAAGAGGAGCAACTGGGACTACAACTGGCGCCCACATGGGATGCAGCGCCACAAGCAGAGGATCAACCCACTGTGCCACGGCGCCGGCCTCAGAAGAAAATCTATCAGTTGAAAAAGTCTGCAAGGGGCTGGGGTTATGCCATAGTGGGTTATACTTCTGGAACACCAGTTGGAGTCCTGACTCCTCTGCACTCTTTCTTTCTTTTTAAAATATTTTTATTATTTATTTGAGAGGTAGAGTTACAGACAGAGTGAGGGAGGGACAGAGAGAGGTCTTCCATCCTCTGTTTTACTCCCCAAATGGCTATAACAGCTGGAGCTGGGCTGATCCGAAGCCAGGAGCCAGGAACTTCTTGCAAGTCTCCCACATGGGCGCAGAGGCTCAAGCACTTGGGCCATCTTCTATTGCTTTCCCAGGCCATAGCAGACAGCTAGATCAGAAGAGCAGCCAGAACATGAACCAGAGCCCATATGGGATTGCTCCACCCGCAGCAGGTGGAGGCTTAGCCTACTACACCACATTACAGGCCCCAACTGCCCTGCTTTCAATCCAGGTCCTTACTAGTGTTCCTGGGAAAGCAGTGGAAGATGACCCAAGACTCTAAGCCCCTGCCACCCATGTTGGGGACCTGGTTGGAGTTCTGGGATCCTGGCTTCAGCCTGGTCCAGCTGGGTCATTGCAGCCATCTAGGGAGTGAACCGGCAAATGGAAGATTCTCTCTTTCTCTCTCTCTCTCTCTCTCTCTCTCTGCCTCTCTCTGTTGTTCTACCTTTCAAATAAATAAAAATAAGTAAGTCTCTTTATTTGAAGATTTATTTATTTATTTGAGAAGTAGAGTTATAGACAGAGAGAGGGAGAGATAGAATGATCCTCCATCCACTGGTTCACTCCCCAGATGGCTGAAATGGTTGGAGCTGCGCCAATTGAAAGCCAGGAGCTAGGAGTTTCTTCTGGGCCTCTCACATGGGTGCAGGGGCCCAAGCACTTGGGCCATCTTCCACTGCTTTGCCAGACCATTAGCAGGGAGCTCTGGATCAGAAGTGGGGCAGATGATACACAAACAGGTGCTTACATAAGATGCCGGTGCTGCAGGCAGAGGCTTAACCTACTATGCCACAGCTCCAGCCCTAAAATAAATACATCTTTTTAAAAAAGTCTATGAAGCATTAGCTTATATCTTTCAGAGGTTCTAACAAGGGCCTTCTAAATTTATTTATTTATTTATACATTCATTCATTCAAGTGGAGTGTTGAACAAGAGAAAGAGAGAGAGGTGAGAGAGAGAGAGAGAACTTACTTCCACTGGTTTGCTCTCCAAATACATGCAATGGTTGAGGCTAGGCCAGAGCTGAAGCCAGGAGTTGGGAACTCAATCCAGGTCTCCTACAAGGGTGGCAGGAACCCAGTAATTTGAGTTATAATCACTGCCTTCCAGGGTCTGCATCAGCTGGAAACTGGAATGGGAGTTAAGACTTGAACTCAGCCCTCTTATATGGGATGCTGGCATCTAACTGGCATGTTAATCACCAGGCCAAATGCCCACATCCTAATAAAGGCTAAAGTTGCATGCTGGTGCTGATATTTTGCAGCAGGTTAACCTGCTGCCTGTGACACTGGCATCCCCTATAAAACTACCAATTCAAGTCCTGGTTGATGCAGTCCAGCCCTCTGCTTATGTGCCTGGGAAAGCAGCAGAAGATGGCCCAAGTATTTGGATTCCTGCCACCTCTGTTGGATATACTGGATCTTGGCTTTAAGGCTGACTCAGACCTGGCCATTTGGGTTGTGAACCAGTGGATGGAGGGCCTCTCTCACTTCTCTCTCTCTCTCTCTCTCTCTCTCTCTCTCTCTCTCTCTCATTCTTCCATTCACATAAGTAAATAATTTTTAAAAGTCACTTGCTTGGCTTCATCTTATTTTTTTAAAAAACGTTTCATTTATTTTCATTTGATTTAAGAGGCAGAGAGACAGATGGAGAGAGATCCTCCAACCACAGGTTCATTCACCAAATGCCTGTAATGGCCAGTACCAGGCTGAGCTAACCCTAGGAGCCAGGAACTCAGTCTAGGTCTCCCATGTGGAAGGCAGCGACCTAACTACTTGCATCATCTGCTGCTTTCCAGGAGCTGGAATGAGGAGCACAGCTGGGACTCAAATCTCGGCATTTGGATATGAGACGTGGTTGTCACAATCGGTGTCTTAACCACTGGGCCAAATGCTCACTCCAGTATAATTTATCTTGTTCCCTGTCTGAATCTTGTTCTCCAAACATTTGCAGGTTTAGTATAAAGATTATGACAGGGGAAGCAGCTGAAGGGTGGCACAGGCAAGCCGTGAGGGAGGGGAACAGAGCTTCCCTAACCTTGGCAACCTCTGGGTGCTCAATTATCTGCAAGTCTGATTCTTGCTATTGGTAAGCAGCTCACACATACAGGTTCATGGAATAAATGCAAACAGAAAACCCCAGGGAATCATGCTATATAAAGAACCCTTATCAGGGACTGGCACTGGGGCTCTGCAGGAGCATCCCATATGAGCACTGGTTCAAGCCCAACTGCCCCGCTTCTGATCCAGCTCCCGGCTAATGCACCTGGGAGAGCAGCAGAAGACAGCCCAAGTGCATGGGTCCCTGCACCCATGTGGGAACTGGATGGAGTTCCAGGCTCCTGGTTTTGATCTGGCCCAGACTTGCCCATTAAGGACATTTGAGGAGTGAAGCAGGTGGAAGATCTTTTTCTGTCTCTGTCTCTCCCTCTTTCTGTAACTCTGCCTTTCAGATAAATAAACAAAGAGAGAGAAAAAATCCTTTAACAAAGACTTTCCCGGGAGGACCTGGAATTCCTGGACTGGGCTCTGACAGCCAGAAAGGGAAGAAAGGCGGTCTCACAGACTGCACACTTGGCACTCGCAGTTTGTCCAACCTTGAACTGTGAGGCCAGAGGCGTGCTGCGCCCGCCTTCCTGAGGGCTGTACAGCTTGACCCCGTGGGATTGTTTCTGCTTCCTGAGTCTCTGAGGGCTAGTGCATGATTGATGAGGTGAAGAAGGCTTTACAGACTTCCCAGAGCTACCTAGCTGCTGTAACTTGATACACTCTGTGCACTTGCTGAAAGAAGAGACAACAATTTAGTCCCTGTTCTTTTAAAATACTGCCTCTTTTTTCCTGCCATAAAGCAAGGGTCAAATAAGAAAAAAAAATTAAATAACCTATAAACTCTACTCAGAGTTAATCACATATACTCTTTAAAAAAGTTTATTTTTTAAAAACATTTTTATTTATTTATTTGAGAGACAGAGTTTCAGACAAAGAGAAAAGCTTTCCATCCAGTTATTCACTGCTGCAATGGCCAGGGCTAAGCCAGTTCGAAGCCAGGAGCCAGGAGTTTCTTCTAGTTCTCCCTGTGGGTGCGGGACTTGGAACTTCTTCCACTGTTTTCTCAGGCCATAGCAGAGAGCTATATTTGAAGCGAAGTAGGGGCCAGTGCTGTAGTGAGGCAGGTAAAGCTGCTACCTATAGTGCTGGCATCCCATATAGGTGCCGGTTTGAGTCCCAGCTGTTCCACTTCCAATCCAGCTCTCTGCTATGGCCTGGGAAAGCAGTAAAACATGGCCCAAGTCCTTGGGCCCCTGCACCCATGTAGAAGACCTGGAAGAAGCTCCTGCCTCCTGGCTTTGGATTGGCGAATCTCCGACTAGATGTTGTGTTCATCTGGGGAATGAACCACCAGATGGAAGACCTCTCTTTCTTTGCCTCTGCCTTTCAAATTAAATAAATAAATCTTAAAAAAAAAAAAAAAAAGGAAGTGGAGCAGCAGAGACTTGAACCAGAGCCCATATGGGATGCTGGCACTGCAGACAGAGGCTCAGCCTAAAATGGCACAGCGCTAACCCCTAAAAAGGTTTATTTTTAATCTTAAAATTAGTTCATTCTGGGGGCAGGTATTTGGCACAGCAGATAAGACACTGCCCGAGACCCCTATATTCCATATTAAAATGCCTGGGTTCAAGTCACGGCTCCACTTCCAATTCTAGCTTTTGCTAATGCGCAGCCTGGGAGGCAGCAGATGATGACTTAGGGCTCAAGTAGCTGGGTCTGTGACGCTCATGTGAGAGACCCAGATTTAGTTCTGGGCGTCTGGCTGTGATCTGCTCTGGTTCCAGCTCTTGTGGGCATTTGGGGAATGAACCAGCAGTTGGAAGATCTCCATTGGTCTATTTCTGCCTCACTCTGTCTCTCTCTGTCTCAAATAAATATAAATTAAAATTTCACTAAGATTAGGGTATTCTCACTGCCCAATATATAAACAATGCAAACAATAATAATTAAGGTAGGGACCAGTGCTGTGGTGTAATGGTGTAGTGCCTCCTGAGGAGTCAGCATCTTATATGGACACTGGTTCGAGTCCTGGCTGCTCCACTTCCTGTCCAGCTCCCCGCTAGTAAGCCTGGGAAAGCAGGGTAGGATGACCCAAATTCTTGGGCCCCTGCACCCACGTAGAAAACCTGGAAGAAACTCCTGGTTCCTAGCTTTGGCCTGGTCCAGCACTAGACTTTGTGACCATTTGGGGAGTGAACCAGCAGATAGATGATCTCTCTCTCTGTCTCTCTCTCTCTGTCTCTCTCTAACTCTGCCCTTCAAATAAATTAATTAAATCTTAAAGAAATATATAACAGTTGGGATGCTCACATCACACATTGAGTTCCAAGTTTGACACCTGGTTCCTGCTTCTGACTCCAGCTTCCTACTGTGCATCCTGGGAGGGCACAGAAGATAGCCCAAATAGTTGGGTTCCTGAATCCTCATAAGAAACCACATTGAGTTCTCAGCTTCTGGCTTTGGCCTGCATCAACCCTGGAAATTGTAGGTATTTGGGGGTTGAACCAGTAGATGGGAGAGCTCTGTCTCTGTGCTTGTGCAGTATTTCCACAAGGGGACATTTAACAAGGTCAAGAGAGAGTTTTGTGGGCACAACAGAGAGAGGGGCTGTGCTACTGGCATCCAGTGGATGGAGGCTGGGGACCCTCGTGAGCATCCCGCCATGCCCAGGGCAGTCCCCCATAGCAGAGACTGCTCCAGCCCAGGGGGCAGCAGTGCTGCTACTGAGCAGCCCAGAGCCGGGGGATGCTGGTCCACCAGCTCAGGGGCTGTGTCTGAATCACCTGGGAGTTGAACGCTTTGGACAGAAGAGGGTTTGGGCAAGAGCCAGTAGATGGCTCCATGCAAACCCTGCATGGCAACTCTTTCAAAACCCATCAGGGACCAGTTACAAATCACTCTGGGGTATGAAGAACCACACAGTGGGCATGGAATCACAGCGGAACTGAGATGAAAAGAATCTGACTCTAACCCTTCATCTAGACCTGTGCTGTCCTATAAAATACATGAACCACAAACACAAGACACATGCATCATTCGAAAATTCTCAGGGCACAGTGGTTAAATGCTGGTTGAGATACACACAGTCCTATGCCTGGGTTCTAGTTTCAGCTCGCCTCCCGACTCCAGCTTCCTGCTAATACAGACCCCAGGAGACAGCAGTTATGGCTCCAGAGGTTAGGTTCTTGCCATCCAAATGGAGAGACCTGGATTGGGTTCCTGGCTCCTGGCTCCCACCTGGCAAAACCCTGGCTGTTGTAAGCATTTGGGAGAGAGTGAGCCAGCAGGTGGGAGATACACTTTCTGTGTGTCTATTTATCTCTCTTAATCATTAATTAATCTTATTAATTAAAATAAAATAAAAATTCCCAGTTGGCTACATAATGAAAGCAAAAAGAAGCAGATGAAATGAAACATAACCACAGGTTTAAGTCAGTATATCCAAATACTATGATTTTTTAATTTTTATTTATTTGACTCAAACACTATGATTTTCCCACACAGCCAATAGAAAAACAATTGATGAGGCAGTTACACCATCTTACTACGCTCTTGGTTTCTTTATGTAAAGTCTTCAAACCTAGCATGTACCGTGTGGATCCGGCACTGCTCAGCATGGACTGTACATTCAATCCCCAACAGCACAGGTGCAGACCTGTGACAGGAACCGCCTGAAGGCCTCATTATAGACTCATTCTGCCCCAGTTTGGATTCAGCGTGTCTGGAGTAGGAGGCAGGAACCCACACTTGTTAACATTCACCCACATGGCTCTTGGACAGGCAGCTCATGAACTGCAGGCTCAGAAACGGTGATTTATCCCAGCCCTGGTCTTGCTCGAGAGCTGATGAGTGTCTCCCAGTCCCTCAGGTTCCAGCCTGAAACCATGTTACCTGGGATCAGTCTCCAGAGATAGGGGTGCCATAGCCAGAACAGATGGGGAAGTGGTTTTTCATTTCCCAAACAGGGAATGGGGAATGCCTTTCATAAGAGAGTCTTGAATGGGGCCAGCATTAGGCTGTAACAGGTAAAACCACCGCCTGTGATGTTGGCATCCCATAACGGCACCAGTTTGAGCCCTGGCTGTTCCACTTCCAATCTAGCTCCCTGCTAGTGGCCTGGGAAAAGCAGTAGAAGATGGCCCAAGTGCTTGGATCCCTCCCTACCATTTGGGAGATCAGGATGATGAAATCCCTAGCTCCTGACTTTGGCCTTGCCCAGCCTTGGCCATTGCAGCCATCTGGGGGGAGTGACCAGCTAATGGAAGATCTCTCTCTCTATCTCTCTCTCTCTCTCCTCTTTCTCTGCAACTCTGACCTATAAATAAATACATCTTTTTTTTTCTATCTTTATTTTTTAAAAAGAGTCTTGAATACAAAGTTGTACAAATCCCCCGAAACCAAAACTCCCTTCACTCCTTACTGGGCTATTTCCACATTTAAATTTTCAAAACGTAAGTCAGCAAACTTCCACGTGGGTTTCTCTGCTTCTGGATTCAGAGTCCAGAGTCCTGACCATTACACCATGGGGCCAGCTTCTTAGGGTTTCTCTGCTTCTAAAGAGTTTTTGCTCCCTCAGTCCCCTGCAGGTGCACGCAGGGAGACTCCATGTGTCACAGCACAGAGCTCTGGGACAGGAAGCAGCAAGCTCCTGACTCAGACAAGGCCACCAAGCCCCGCTCACCTCTTAAATTGAAAAACAAACACCAAGAGTCCTTGGCATTGACAAAATTGAGTATTGCCACAGTCTTTCATTAAAAAAAAATTCAGTCTTGTGTTTTGAGTGGCTTTAAGAACTTTGCAGAAGATGTCCTTTTAATAGGGCATAAGCCCTACAAATTACATGCATCCTTTCATATATCTTAAATAGAGAGGATATTGAAGACCTCTTACTCTCTCATCAACACTGTTTAATTTCCCTTATAATGCTCACATTTCCTAAATGGTGAAATTAATAAAGCTGAAAACGAGGTGTTAAGCCCCCTGTACAAGTTGTTTGCTAAACAGAATAAAGAACAGTGGATTCACAAGTTTCCCATTTCTGGTCTCTGTCCCACTTTCCCTTTTGCTGAGGGTTGGCAGCCACCTGCTGCTGTAAGTGACACTTGCATAAATAAATTGCACCTGTGAAGTGATTTTATTTAACCTCTAGGGTTAAATCAAGTTTCAGGTGAAGCCATGGAGGTCACCTGCAAATATGGCCTTGATTGTGAGACTATTTTCAAGTAGATAGGTTGTAGCTGATTTATTTTCCTTCACCACCATGCCTTATGCATACTTTCCTCAGTCAGCTAGAGGGCTGCCCCTGGCAAAGCAGCCAGGTCACTTCCAGGAAAGGATGGTTACATTTGCAAACAGGAGCAAAGAGATTAGCATCTGCAATAGATTCTGTCTTTGCCTGTTTAATTTCTGGAGAGAGCAGCAGACGTGGGCTCCACAGACAGTGGCGAGAACCTCACAAAACCCACACTTGTATTTCACCCTCGTCACAACTCAGCGTTCAGCCTGGATTTTGCTCTTTGGAAATGTCCTTATCTTCCATTCAGCATTTAGCACAGCAGGGGTCCATGATCGCAGATTACCACAACTGAGAACTAAGTGATCTGCACCTTCATCGGTTCATTCAACAAGCCTCTCATGAAGATTTCTGACTTGTCAGGGTATTGTATTAGGGGCTCAGGATGCAGAAATGCATGACGTGTTGTTGATCAGCCCTCATTTCTGATTTCATCCACACTCTCAGTAGTATAGCATGAGCAGTAAAGCTGCAAACTACATTTGCCCAAAGTCTTAGCAGCAAGACTTCTGAAGTTCTGCCAGTGGGGTGCATTCACTCTCTGTCTGGAATATGGAAAAAAGATAGAAGTCCTTCTCATTGTAGTTGCAGTTGACTGGTTCTGACAGGTGTATTTGCATGGCCAAGTCCACTCTCCACTGTCTAGCCTTCAGATTCTTGTGTGTAGGGTAGACCTAGGGCAGTGCCAGCAATGTCCAGACCTCTGTACCCTCACCATGGTGATATGACCATAAGGCAAAAGTCCAGTGACATGCCTTTCAATGATTTTATAAGTACAAGTGGTCTTCAAAAAGTTCATGGAACAATGTGTATTATGAAAAAACTATGAATGGATTTCAAATATTTTTGGACCAAAATAAATCTGTATTTAATCCCATTTAACTATGACGTTAAAATGTTTATTTATTTTCATCTACTTCAAAAACATAACGGCACAGAGAGAGAGAGAGTTTTTCTGTCTAGTGATTCACTCCCAAGTACCTGCAACACCTAGGGCTGGGCCAGGCTGAAGCCAGGAGCCTGGAAATCCATTTGGGTTTCCTACATGGGTGGCAGGGGCTCAAGCACTTAGATCATCATCTGCTGCCTTTCAGGAGGCATTAGCAGGAAGCTGGATCACAAGCAGAGCAGCTGGGCCTCAAAATGTCACTGCAATGTGGGATGCTGCTGTCACAAGCAGGAACTTAACCTGATGAACCACAGTGCCAGCCTCTCCACGGACATCTTTTGTTTTTAAGGATCTATGTTTGTATGTATTTATACGGAAGACACAGTGATGGCAGGTCCTGTGTGGGTGCGGATGGGGCTGGTGGTAACAGCTTCTGCTGGAGGATTTACCCCCTAAACGTCTTCAATAGCCAGGACCTAGCCAGGTCAGGCTGAAACCAGGAGCCAGTAACTCCATGCATGCCTCCCACATGGGTGATAGGGACTCAAGTACTTGAGGCATTATCTAATGCTTCCCCAGCGCATTAGCAGAGAGCTGGATCAGAGACAGGGTAGCCAGGACTCAAACCAGCACTCTGTTATGGATGCCAAGTGTCCCACTCAGTGGCTTAACCAGCTGTGCCACAGCCCCTGTCCTTCTTGAAATTTTTGACTTCCTCTTACTTAATCACCTTCTTTTTAAAATGCTTCCAGTGATGTCTCTATGGAATTTTTTTCTGTTGTAAGAAATAAACAGGATTCAATCAGTACTTATCTAAGTTTGTTTGCTGTTGCTATAACAGACTGATTGAAAGTAGGTAATTCATAAAGAAAGAGGTTAATTCTGGCCCTTGGTTCCGGGGACTGGGAAGTCCAAGATTATGGTGCCAGCATCTGCTCAGCTTCTGGTGAGGGTCACGTGCTGCTTTTCCACATGTGGAGAAGGCAGAAGGGCAGGGAAAGACTAAGAAGCTAAACTTGCTTTACAGTAGTTTTCCCTGATGACAACCAATCCGGTCCTGTCTGAGGAAAACACCTCCCTGTGAGAAAGACATAAATACAAACCTCCAAAATGGCCCCACCTCTCAACCACACCCCACTGAGGACCAAGCCTCACTCTGAGTTTTGGTGGGGACAAACCATACTTATAACCTGGAGCCAACGCTGTGGCATAGTAGCCTGAAGCACCAGCATTCCATATGGGTGCCGGTTTGAGTCCCAGCTGCCTGTCTTCTGATCCAACTCCCTGCTTATGGCCTGGGAAAGCAGTGGAGGAGCTCTGGCTTCAGATCAGCCCAGCTTGCAGCCATCTGGGGAGAGAACCAGCAGATGGAAGACCTTTCTGTCTGTAACTCTGCCTCTCAAATAAATCAATAAAATCTTAAAAAAAAAGTAGGAAAAATCATAGAACTGCCCTAAGAAACTTTTCCTTAGGGGAGACAGATGATGCAACAGGACTTAACAATAATAATTCAACATTCAAACTCAATCCTTAAACTGATACAGAGTAGAGGGGTGTTTTCACACAGATAAACTGAGCGTCTTACCTTGGCTGGCCAGCAGTAGACTATGTGGGTTTACCAAGGAACCAAGAAGAGAGGTTGAAAGAGAAGTGGGCAATCTGTATCCTCCCCTTGGTAACCCTTCCTTATCCTCCAAGCAGACTATGTGAGGGGTCTTCAGAGTTCAAGGACAAGGCACATTACCTTTCAATTCCATTTTCCATGAACTTGATGGCATCCCCTGCTAACATGTTTTTGGTCCAGGGCCCAGTCAGGAGACAGAACCAATACAAGTTAACCTACCAGGGAGAAGAATTGGATACAGTAATGCCCCCTTCTCTGTGGTTTTTCCCTTTAATGGTTTTGGTTGCGCATGGTTGTCCATAGTCTGAAAATGCTGAGTGAAACATTCCAGAAATAAATAATTCATTAGGGGCAGCATTATGGTGTCTGCCTGTGATGCAAGCATCCCATGTGAGCACCTGTTCAAGTCCTAGCTGATCCACCTCAGATCCAGCTCCCTGCTAATGTACCTGGGAAAGCATCTGAAGATGACCCAGAGTCTTGGTTCCCTATTACCCACATGGGAGACCTGGATAGAGTTTTTGGCTCCTGGCTTCATTCTGGCCCAGCACTGGCTGTTGTGGCCATTTGAAGAGTAAACCAGCAAACAAAGATATTTTCCTGTCTGTCTCTCTCTTTCTCTGTCATTCTACCTTTCAAATCAATCAATCAATCAACTGCTTTTTGAAAAAGGAGCCGTGATGCTGGCGGTTTTATTGCAGCGCATTGTTAGAGTTGTTCTATTTCATCCTGAGTTATTGCTGTTAATCCTTACTCTGCCTACTTTGTAAATTAAACTTCATGAAAGGAAAGAACCTAGTGTATATAGAGCTGAGTATAAGGTGTGATTTTAGGCACCCATTGAAGGTCTTGGAATTTATTCCCTGGGCATTAAAAAAAAAAAAAAAGTAAAAAAGAGCCCTAGGGTATCATAGAAGGGTAGCTATGAAGAGCAGTTATGGGTCACGGTGCTGAGGCAACAGAGCAAAGAGATCACAGACTTGCAGACTTTGCAGGAAGGGCCTTGTGAGCTGGAGCTGGTGGCCAGCAGGTGCAGATGTCATCG
Organism: Oryctolagus cuniculus; assembly: GCF_964237555.1. NCBI lineage: Eukaryota > Metazoa > Chordata > Mammalia > Lagomorpha > Leporidae > Oryctolagus > Oryctolagus cuniculus. The sequence continues at coordinate 86,582,380 of NC_091440.1, forward strand.
TGAGACTGTTGAGACTGGAGAACTGCCAAGTGGGCTTAATGGCTGCATGGACCAGCACCTCCAGAAGGGGAGTGGCCAAGGCTCTCACTGCAGCCAGCCAGGGAAGAAGCAGACAGCCCCCAGGTCCCCCAGTGATTGGCAGACCTGGCCAATCAGCAACAGCTAAGGGAGAAGAGCAGTTTTCCGTGTCTCAACCCTGCTCCAGCATCACGAAGAAGGAATACAGATTGAGGAGTTCCTGTCTGAAATGCTTGGAACTAGAAGTGTTTTGGATTTCAGATTGGGGATATTTGCGCATACACAATGAGATGTGTGAGAGACGGGACCCAAGTCAAGAGCTGAAACTCATTGATGTTTCATATACACCTTGTACACATACCAGGAATAATATTTAAAAAAAGATGTATTTATTTATTTGAAGGGCAGAGTGGCAGGGAGAGAGAGAGAGAGAGAGATTCTATCTGCTGCTTCATCCCCCAAATGCCCACAACAGCCGGAGCTAGGCCAGGCTGGAGCCAGGAGCCAGGAATTCTATCTGGGTCTCTCACCTGGGCAGCAGAGACTTGGGTACTCAGGCCATCATCTGCTGCCTTCAGGAGCATTAGCAGGAAGCTGGATCAGAAGCACAGAGTAGCTGAGACTCGAACCAGGCACTTGAATGTGTGATGTGGACATGCTAAGCTACAGCCTAACTTGCTATGCCACAGTGACTGCCCCTGAAGATCATTTCATACAATATTTTCAGTACACCTGACTTTTGCCTGTGACTCATCACATGGGGTTAGGTGTAGAATTTTCCACTTGGGTTGTCATACTGGTGCTCAAAAGTTTCAGATTTTGGAGAAGTTTGGATTTTGGATTTTTAGATTAGGAATGCTCAGCTTGAGTGTTTCCTCAGCTTGAGGCTGAGAAATAAGAACTTAATAATCACGCCTTGTTTGAAAAGTATTTGAAACTCTCTCTCTCTCTCTCTCTCTCTCTCTAAGACCATTTTTTTCTCTCCAAAGATCTGAGTTGATTTTTAATATAGGCAAATACTAAACAGGACATTTAAAACAAAAAGGTTTAAAATGGATAAAGAGGGGCTGGCACTGGGGCGTAGCGGGTAAAGCCAGCGCCTGCAGTGCTGGCATCCCATATGGGCGCCGGTTCAAGTCCCAGCTGCTCCACTTCCAATCCAACTCTCTGCTATGTCCTGGGGAAGCAGTAAAAGATGGCCCAAGTTCTTAGGTCCCTGCACCTGAATGGGAGACCCGGAAGAAGCTCCTGACTCCTGGCTTTGGATCAGTGCAGCTCCGGCTGTTGCAGCCTTCTGGGGAGTGAACCAGCGGATGGAAGACCCTCCCCCGCCTCTGTCTCTCTGTGACTCTGTCTTTCAAATAAATAAATAAAGTATTTAAAAAATATTATGCTTATCCAGAGAAGTGTTTTCAAAAATGTTCTCTAGTAGCTAAAGTAGAAATTTTTAATATTGTGATTTATTAGGCATACACATAAATAACTGAAAAAGTCTCACAAAATATTATCTTCACTGTGCATCATGCTCTGTAATTTTCTGTTCTATTTTATTTAATTTTTCAAAAATACAGTAATACAGGTTTGTATTGTGACACAACTGGTTAAGTGGCTGCTTGTGGCACTGGTATCCCGTATCAGAGTGCTGGTGGACGTCTGATCCAGCCCCCTACTAATGCACTTGGGAAGCAGCAGAGAACAGCCCCAGGGCTTTTACTCCTGCCACCCATGTGGTGATGCAGATGGAGCTCCCTGATTCTGGCTTCTGCCTGGCCCAGCCCTGGCTGTTGTGGCCATATGGGGAGTGAATCATCAGATGTAAGAGTGCTCTCTCTGTCTCTCTGTCAGCTCTGCCTTTCAAATAAATAAATAACAAACCTTAAAAAGATATATAGTAACAACTCACTACATAGACTTTGTCAAGTGCTAATCACTTGTAACCTACTGTTTAAAAAGTGATGATTTACTTGATGTGAATGGAACGGGAGAGGGAGTGGGAGATGGGAGGGGTGCAAGTGGGAGGAAAGTTATGGGGGGGAAAGCCATTGTAATCCATAAACTGTACTTTGGAAATTTATATTTACTAAATAAAAGTTAAAAAATAAAAAATAAAAAGTGACGATTCAGAGGGGAGACTCATCCATTTCAAAAGGATTTCAAAAGGTACTTTTCACATATATCATGTTATTTTATTCTTATTCTAAAATTAATTTATTTTTATTTATTTGAAAAGTTGGGCTGGGGGCAGGGAGAGACAGAGGCCAAGATCTTCCATCTCTTGGTTCATCCTCCAAATACCCACAACAGGAAACTGGAATTCAATCTGGATCTCCCCATGGTGGCAGGGGTACCAGCACTTGAGCCATCACTTGCAGTCCCCAGAGTGCACATCAGCAGTATGCTGATAGGTGTCCCAAGAGGTGACTTAGCACCTGCTCTGAACACCATTTTATCTAGCTCTCACAACAATCCCCGCCTCCCCACCTCCCCACTGACCAGTGAGAAAGCAGAGGCTGGGGATACCAAGGCATTTGCCCCAGTTGAGAAGAGTAAAGAGTAAATGCAGAGTATGACAATAACATCTCTGGTTGAAATTGTCAACCTCTGTACCCTAGCCTAGGCTGAGAAACGCAGTTGAGGACTAACTGAATACTTGGTTTACTTCTGAGTTTCTAACAGACAAGGAAAACTTTGGGTTGTATGGTGCTCATTGTTTGATGGAAGCAAACATACAAGTTTATTGGAACAAACTTCCTTTTAGCATTGTTCTAGAACATGAACTAGATAGATAGATAGATAGATACACACACACACACATAAAAATGTCCAGTATTTCACCTGTGGTTTTTCAGAAAGCATCAAATTGCTATGACAAAGGTCATTGTAAAGACACACCCTTGGCAACTGTCATGGGGACTGCTGGTTGTCACCAGTATCCATGGATCACCCTCTCCTGTAGTGCTATATCTCCTTCCAACTGTAGTTAGATAAATGATCACAGGAAATAAATATTTCCCAGCCTGCTGAACAGGTAGGTGTTGTCATGTAGCTAAGTTTTGCTAATGAGGCGTAAACAGGGTTTTGTGTGTGTGTGTGTGTGTGTGTGTGTTCCTCAGAGTGTCACTAAAGTAAAAGGGACTGAATTCATTTTCCATTGCTGCAAGAACAAATCATCACAAATCTTGCTGCTTAAATTAGCACACACTGTATTATCTCACAGTTGATGTAGGTCAAAAGTCCCCGCTGACTCAGCAGGTTTTTCTGCCCCCAGCGTCCACAAGGTCTAAACCAAGTTGGTGGCCCAGCTGGGCTCTTAGGGGGAAGCTCTGGGAAGAACATGAATCAAGGGATTTGTGACCGCTGGACTGAGCTACTGGTTTCCTTGCCTACAGTGCCCTGGGAGCAGCCCCTGGCTCTCTGGCTTCTCTCTGGTCCTGCTTCTGCGTCTCAGAGCCAGCAATGGCTTGGCACATCCTCTTCACACTTGTTTGGGCTTTGCCTTCTGTCTGGTCTGTTGGATTCCAGTTCAAGTTCTTCCCTTTTTAGGGCTTGCATCCTTAGATTGGGTACACAAGGATAACCCAGGGCCATGCCCTATTTGAAGGTCCCTGCCCTACTTAACAAAGCCCCTTTGCTCTGTAAGGGAACACATTCATAGGGTGGAGGGACTATCAGATTGACCTCTTTCAATTTTTCAGGGACCATTATTCTACCTGTTAAAGGGGCATGGCCTTTCCTGGGTTTCTTCCTTCCTGGTGCTTGTAAGTTGGTGATACGGCTGCAGCGCCCTGTGGGATGAGAGGGGTGCACAGTGTAGTGCTGGCAGATGGTGGGGGGGGGATATCAATGGAGCCTGGGTTCCAGGGAGCCCAGGGGCACATTCCAGTCCCAGACAACCTGCCTCTGGCTCTCATGGAAAGGAGGAATCACCTTCACCCTTGGACCATGTGACTGAGGGGGAGAGTGGTTGACAGTCACAGCTGGGAAAGGAATGCAAAGGTTGTGAGAATCAAAATGGAGTCTCTTATGTCAACCTAAGAAGACCATAAATAAAACCGAGGGGTTATGAAGGAAGGGCTCCAGTGCCCGATTGATAGTAACGTTACTAGTTGAAGGACAGGGAGACAGCAGGAGACTAAAGGAAATTAAAATTAATTGGGAACGTAGAAATAACCTTCATTCACAAGGAGACATTTGGGGGATGGGTGGGACTCCTTCGTGAATGTAAGGCAATCAATTCCATCTCCATTCCCATTCCCCCGGGCCCAGCCCGATAAGGCTTCCAGTCCTGGAGGAACCCAATAAACCTTGCTTAATACCTTAGGGCTGCAAGTGAATTACAGTCCTGAATCCTGTTAAATACAGCAGGCAGGACCACCAACTCTCAGATGTTGTTATTGGATAGTATGGATTGGATTTACAAGGTGAGAATTTATTCGAGTAACTGTGTTAGAAGCACGTCGCGGGAGAAATGGCTTGTTGTTTTTCTTGAGCTGTTGTTGGCACGATGCGTCCTCAGTGCGGGCTGGGGACAGAAGGAACCTGGAGGAAATTTGGGGAATCCGTGGCTCAGGCCCTGGCCCTCAGATTTGGAGTGCTCTCGCCCTGGTTCTTGGTCCCCTTTCAGATTTTCAGTGGCTTCTGCCCGGGTCTGCGTGATGAGGGATCAGGGCCCCGGGTGTTCCAAGGCTGAGCTTTGACCGATCCAGCTGAGTGCTGGGTCTGATCTTGGTCTTGAATCAGATCCGGGAGACGGCGGCGGCGCGCAGAGCCGCGGCGCTCCGCCAACGAACCTCATCTCGGGGTGGAAGATTCTCAAGGGACTGGTGGGACTTGGGGCTCCAGAGGGGAGGCGCCCCAGGAAACTGAGTAGGGGCATGGAGTACAGGTGGGCGTGTTCCTGGGCCCAGCGGGCAGAGCCTGGCTGTCTCACGGGCCCGGAGCGCTCACGCCTAGCCGGCGCGCTCTGGCGCCGAGACCTGTGCGCAGCGCGTGCAGGAGCCCTGCTGGCTCGTCCTCCCGCCCCGAAGGCCACTTTCTCCTGAGACCTGTCGCAGGCCTACCTGTTCTTCATAGGAGAGACACAAAGCAAGTTCGAAGTGCAGGGGGAAGCCGACAGGCTCGCAGGGAGAGACTCGCACGGGTCACCGGCGGGGTTCTGAGGTCACCCTATTTGCTCGCAGAAGACTGTCCCAAGGCCCAGCCGCCTCCTTCTTTTGGCCTTCGGAGGAGATCTCCTCCTCCTTGCCTCCTCCCTACGAAGACCGAGGCCCCGAATGTGGGCTCGAGCTTGGAGCAGCGAGCGCCGCCTTCGCTCCATCAGAGTTTGTTGGCCCAGGGTGGCCGTTCAGAGTTCGACGCACGCACATCAAGCCCCCCACGCGGGTCGCCTCGTGGGGCCCCATCGGTGCCGCTGCGGCGGGATCTGAGTGGGTGGCACGGAGCCCTCGGGCCGGCTTCCACTGGCTGGGGTGGAGCGCAGGAGTGGGTTCACGGTCGAATTCGTTCTTCTTCCCTACTTTCTCTCCATTGCCTCCCCGGGCCTCCCTAGGAGGGCAACTTGGGCCCTTCACCCCTGCCACCCCACCACCCCCGCCACGCGCACTGGTCACTGCACGAGGTTCCCATCCTAAGCTCTCCAAAGATATTACTGATGTCGGCCACACTGTGAGCCCATTTTACGGAGGAGGAAACAGAGAGTTAAGCGACTTAATTAAGGCCACACGTAGGTTTGGAGAATGGGATTCAAGCCCAGGATGGCGGGACTCCAGAACCAGAGCTTTTAGCCTAGGAAAGCGAACGGCCCGGGGTAGGCGGCAGTTTCCGCTGTTCAAAGAGCAGCTGAATTGCGCTTTCAGCCAAAACTGGGTGATCTCTGAGCCGGCCCTGGGCGGGCTGAGGCTGCAAGACGAACCTGAGTCAACACCTGCGCCCTCCGCTGCCCAAAGATCAGACCCAGCAGAGCGCACCTCTTTTCCCAATGGCAAACCCTCGAACCCGCTCAGAGGGATCGCGGCCCTGCCGGCGCGCCGCGGAAGATCCGCACGCGAGCCTCTGGGAGGACAGCGGCTTCGTTCTGGGAACCGGAACGCCTCCTTGGCTCGGACGGGGCGCGTCCGCGGTGGGCGGATGAGGGACAAGTGCGAGCGCTTGCTGTGAATGCGCGGGTTCGCCAGCTAGGACGTGCTCAGCAAAGATCGGTGGCGATCGGTGCGAGCACGAATAGGATCCACAGCGACAGCCTGCGGCCCCACGAGAGGACACGGGCTGCTCCTGCCGGCGGACGGGGAGAAGCTCCGCAGCAGCGGCGGCTTGGATTGTTTCCAAAAACCAACAGCGGCTGTAGCCACTGTGTGGGAAAAGATGACGGCGTTCTAGAAACCCTGCGAGGTAGTCTTGCCCGGATCTTGCGGATGAAGCCCCTGTTTGAGGGACCTGGCGCTGAAACGCAAAGCCGAGGCGGCCAGCCTCGTGGAAGAGAGCAAGTCTTTTTCTGATGCCGGGTTTTTGCTTTTCTTTGGAATGGCGTTCTGATTTCTATAGCCCAGAAGGAAAACCACACAGGAGTGCCTGCTGTCTTTCAGTGTAGGAGCAAAATGAAAGTAGGGACTCTTGGAAAGGATCGGCCGGTGCGCTCCAGAGCGCCTGGTGGACGGCGACCCGCGGAGGGCTACGTGGAGAAGCGCGCGTCTCCAGGACCTGGAAGCCTACGGATTCTGGGAACATTTTTTGAAAGAGTCCACGAAACATGCTTTGCTGGGGCCCGCAGCTTTGCAGCGGGCGAGAGGCTGGGCCACCACCCTGGCCCGCGCTGCTGGCTGCAAGTCTGGGGCCACTCTTGGCTCAGGTCCCATTAGCCAAGGGTACGCCGACCTCCCACCCTAGGCCATATGGCCCGAGAAAGTCATCTGGAAAAGAGATCATTACCTTTGAAATAAAGCGAACTTGGAAACTCCGCCGCTCACACTTCTGTTCCAGCTCAAAACCCAAGTGTATTGTTGCTTAATTAATGCTTTCCCCGGGTAAGGAAAAAAAAAAAAAAGAATAAGCGATCGTTTAACTTTTACATTGGAATCATGGCACTGAAGGAAAGGCAAGGACCATCCCGTTCATCTTCTCCCCCTGTGAACTGTATTTATTAAGCAGCTCTTGAAAGGTGAACCTGATCCGGTATCTACCGATCAGAGTATTAAAAAAAAAAAAGCACAAAACCCAAAAACAGCAACAACAACAAAAACCAGTTAGGTAGCTTAACAAGTTTAAATAACACATTTTCAAAACCTTCTGATCGCATATATTTCATAGCTTTTATAGCGGTGGTCTGAGAATAGCTCTTTCAAGGCAGACCCGGCGGCCAGCCAGCTGCCTTTCAGCACAGTGGCCAATGGCCCTGGCCCAGGCACTCACCCCACATCCTAAATGGAAAGTTCCAGATACCTTTGGTTTAGTGATCCCTGGGGGGTCGGGTGCGGGTCCGTTCGAGGTTCCTCTTTCTCCCTCACACCCTTGTCCTACCCGATTGTCCTGGCCCCGCAGCAGGACCACCGGAGGCACGCAGCGACTCCTGCACCGCCTCTACCCTACAGTTTTGCTCAGCAAAGCCAACCTCGCCAGCTAATTTCTACTTCAGAGGAAGGGCATGCAGGAGGCTGGCGATGTCTGCGGCCAGAGGAGAAGGGGAGCAGGAGAACTGCCGGGTACGGGGATTTCACAGGACGCTTGAAATCGCCAAGGTTGCAAGTATTTCTAAACATAAAGTGGTCGCCCGAGTGAGAGTGGCTGTGTTCCGAGCAGATGAAGGCATTCGGTCCAGCTCTCCTGCTCCGTGTTGGCAGAGTCGCTTTAGCGCAGTTTGCATTGTCTTTCAAGGGCTGAGGCGGCTTCCTAAACACAGGTGCAGTGCGGAGTCCTGGGGGCGAGGAGGCAGGTGCATCACAATGGCAGACATCGGCAATCGAAAGGCAGAATCAGAAGAGGCCCCAGTGATTACAGAAACCAGTGTCTCCTCTGCTCCCAGAAGGTCCACCAGCATCTTCCTGCGGCTCCTCAGCTGGCAACATGCGCCTGGGGGAACCAGCGCCAAGTTCTTTCCCCTCCAGTCTCGGGTGGTCCCCAGAGCCCCACCCCGTCCAGTTTGCCAGAGCCAGTCGCCGCATTCTTGGTGAGCGGTCGAAGCCGCCTGGCAGGGAGCAGCCCCCGCCTCTCACCGGGGTTCCTGCGGCCGCCGGGGCGCGACGCTGGAGGGCTGCGGCGAGGTGCTAAGGCCCGGCGGCAGGCGGCCCTCTCGGGCGGCAGCGGGAGCGGCCGGCGGCACAGCACCTCCGGGGGGCGGCGGCGGCGGCAGCGCCAGTAGCTCCTCGCCAGAGGTCACGGCGCAGTCCTGCTCGGGCTCCGCGCCCCCGCCACCCCCGGCCGTGGTCCCACCGCCCCGCTTTTTGTCCTCCTCCTTTTTCCACTTCATGCGGCGGTTTTGGAACCAGATCTTGATGTGTCTCTCGGTCAAGTTCAGCATGACGGCCAGCTCCACCCGGCGCGGCCGAGAGATGTACTTGTTAAATAGAAACTCTTTCTCCAGCTCCAGCAGCTGCGCGCGGGTGTAGGCGGTGCGTGTGCGTTTGTTCTCCTCCGGCTCCGCCACATAGGGGCCGCCTGCGGGAGACACAGTGCGTGAGTGCGGCCACCCACCCGGCCCCCACCCACACAACCCAACCGTCGGGCCCCTGCCTGAGGGACCGCAGCCCTTCCAACTGCTCCTTTGATCTAGCCCCTACCCAGCGCCGCTTTGTGTGTGTGTGTGTGTGTGTGTGTGTGTGTGTGTGTGTCGGGGGAGGGGTATCTATGCAGACTTTCCTAGTGAAAACAACCTTTATTCTTAGAGGCTAGATGTACTTTCGCTGTCACCGTGAGCTGAGGCTTGGTTCTGCCCGTGATTGTTCATGTAACCCACCTTCGGGTTGATGCTGATTAAAATGCATGCAATAATTACTTAAAACGACTCGGTATCAGGAGGGCAACAAAATACCTTTAACAGAAGATTTGCTTAAAATTTTTTTGACGATGATCCGCAGTAAGAAATAGATTTAAGATCACTATGCAGTACACACAAGGAGAGATATGTATGTGTGTGTGCATATATATCTACACACATAAGCATATATGTGTACCTGTATCTGACAAACATTTCAGGATATACTACCAACATTAACCACGTATGATGTGACCTAATTTCCTCCCACTGTCCACGACTCCGTTAAAACAATGCTGATCGCAACCTAGTGAACTGATTTCACGACCCACTCACTGGTGCAATCAGCACTTGGCAAATCCCTGTGCCGGGGCCGGTGATGTGGCATAGCAGGTAAGGCCACTGCTTGCAGTGCCAGCATCCTGTGTGGGTGCTGGTTCAAGTCCCTGCTGCTCCACTCCTGATCCAGCTCTGCTATGGCCAGGGAAAACAGTAGAAAATGGCTCAAATTGTTGAGCCCCTGCACCCATGTGGGAGACCTGGAGGAGGCTCCTGGCTCTTGGCTTCAGATCAGCATGGCTCTGGCCATGGAGGCCACTTGGGGAGTGAACCAGTGGGTGGAAGACCACTCTCTCTCTCTGCCTCTCCTTCTCTCTGTGTATAACTCTTTCAAACAAATAAATAAATTTTAAAAAAAGAAAAGAAAAGAAAATACCTGTGCTATCTGTGTTTCGAAAACCCTGGTGCTAATGGGAATTCTGATAGGTTTTGTTATCCCCTGACCATTTAGGTCCTGTCTCTTCAGTTGTATTGTCATCAGCCCCAAATTATCCATAACTGTTTCAAACATAGCCAGGCGGCAGGACAAACAATTCTGTTCTGGGCACAGTCACGTTTGGCCCGTGCAGGATGCTGGCAGCCTGGAGCCCTGTGTCCTGTGCCCCAAATGCTGGCAGAGGCCAAGAGGGAATGCATGGGGCCCCGAACCTTGCTGGGAAGCTGAGAGGGCAGCGGAGGACCGGGTGGTGGGATAGAAACAAGCCTCCAAGAGCTCAGGGCTCCCAGCTCCAAGCCCGCGTCGCCAGAAAGCTAGCAAGTGCCACATACTCACTGTTTGCCTCTGTCTTCTTCTAGGTCTTGATCTGTTCCTTTCTGGGCAAATACCCAATCCACAGGCTAAACCTAGGACAGGGGCCATGAATATTTCCCTGAGGGTGTCCGGGAGGCTTTAAGGAGTTGAAAGGTGTGTGTATGAGCGCCCGGGCGCGCAGGTGTCTAGGAAGTGAGCTAATTTCCTTCCGAATCCTACCGCATTTCTACCCAGACACGAGGTCCAGACCCCAGTTAACAGGAGTCCTGCCTCCCTGCGGGCACCTTTAAGTCTTCCAAGCTGTCTTCCGCCAAGGAGAAAATCGAGGGCCCGTAAAAGAATAGTTAAAAAGGCAGTGGGAAATTCTGAACCACAATTCGCCACCTCTCTGGGGCTCTGCCTGGGTTGTGAGGCTGGCAGCGGTGCTGGGAGAGGCTGCGAGGAGTCCACTGCCGAGAGGGTGGAGTGGCGGGGGCGGGGGTGGGGTGGGGAAGGTGTGTGCGTGGGGGTGGACCTGTGCTGAGACCGGGCGAAGCTGAAGGGGGAAGCTGTTGATGGTGTGATTGGGAAGATGTCCTGGGCCCCTGGCTTCTGTTTGGGTGGCTTAGGTGAGTTTCCCAGAGCGGCTGATGCCCTTCGTTTAGGGCAAGGCTTTCAGAATGCGAATTCACGCTGGTACTGCGAAGGCGCACCCGTCGGTCGCCGTGCACTTCCGCGGGAAGGCGAGTTCCCTAACTCTGGAAGTTCGGCTCCTTCGAAAGTTTCCAGGAAGGGCCGGGGCCGGAGGCCCAGCAGTGGCCCGCAGCTGCTCACTTCCAGAAGTGAGCCAAGGTGGGTCCCTTCCCGGCGGTCAGAGGGCGCCCGCAAAGGCCTACCCCATATGCACTTTCCAGCGCCACAGTGTTCCCTTATAGAATGCGCCCCACGTCCTGGCAGGGACGCCCATCTGCCGCCTCCTCGCGTCTGTCTGAGCCCAGGCACCTCCAGAGCAGGGGCACATCCTTGGGTGGGTGGGTGGGGATCAGGAAGTTACCCCGCTTCAGAAGTACTCTAGGACTTCTCCCGCCCGGCTCCTAAGGAAGCGCCAGCCCGGGAGGCAGGGGCCTCGAGGGCTAGGATGCCAGCAAGTTGCGTCCCCGCCCCCGGGTGCTGTGAGAATAGGACCTCGGAGGCAACGCAGCTCTCGTGCCAACAACCAAGTGGGAGCCTCCAAACCCGGCCCTGGGGCCGTCTTCATGCCCACTAGGAGCCCGGGACTCCAAGGCCCGTGGCCCAGGGACTCAGGGGCTGGCGAGGTACAGAGCAGCGCCTCGGCTGCATCGGCCACCTCCTTGCCCGGGTTTCGCAGGCGGTAGGGACTGTCGAGGCTGAATTTGGGCCCTTTCCCTTAGCAAGAAAGTGACCTAGGAAGAGGCAAGCTCCGGAGGACCCTGGCGGATCCTGGATGGCCTTCTCCCAAGCCCGCGCTGGCTGCGCCCGGGTCAATATCAAGCAGGACTGTCCAGGTCTCACCAGACAGGGGCGCCGAGAAACCTGGGAGTGGATGAGGAGGGTGCGGTATGTGCCAGCTCGAACTTCTCTCCCCTATTCCCGACTGTCAGTTGAAAGCAAAAGGTAACTATTTGCAATGCAGGTGTGACCAGAAGTGGCTGTGGCACGGAAGCGATAACATTGTGTAGTGGCGGGGCACAGGCCGCGCCGGAACTCCCGGCAGCTCGGGGCGGGGGAAGGGAGCTGGGGGCTGCTCGGCGTCTTCCGCCTCCCGGCCGCGGAAAAGACCTTCGGGTGCGCGCTGGCGCCGAGGGCCGCGGGAACCTGGGCCTCTAGCTTCCCTGGGCGGGCTGTGCGTGGAGGGCGCATCGCCGTCTTCAAACTGGCTTCCTGAGAGACCCCTTCAAACGTTTCTGGTTGGCGCGGAAAGTATCAGCATCGCAGACGCCTCTGTCTGGCGCCAGGGATGCACGGTCGGCCCTCAGCCTTGCGGTGAGCTCCCCGGCTTTGCCCCAGCCCCTTCCCGACCCGGGCCGTCGCATACTGCAAGGCTGCGCGGATGCATTTTCCTTTTTACGCCTACTCAGTGCCCTGGAGATTGCCCGCGCCTGTGTCTTGAAGCTTCTGGGGTGGGCAGGGGGAGTGAGGAGATCAGAGGCTCCCAAGGCTCTCTCCTTTCTGGGTCAGAGACATCCTCGGGCCCTCGCTCCGCTTACTCCACGCCCACTATGCCGGCGTCCCGGGCTTCCGCTAGAGGAGAATCCCGAGCCTGGCTAGGCCTTTGCTCTCGGGGGCTCCCGGAGGCGAAGATGGGTGCAGCGGAGAGGGAAGGAGCTGGAGCTCCCGGGAGGAGAGCTGGGTTTGGGAAAGATGCTCCACGCTGCACCAGACAGGTGTTTCTGTGCGGGGTTGCACAGCAGGGCCCAGAGGCAAGAAGAGACAGGGGCGAAGCCAGGCTTACCTGCCCACTGGCCTTTCCACGCGTGAGCTTTGGTGGACTTCATCCACGGGAAAGGCAGCTGGACGCGGCCGGGCTCCTCCAGGGCACTGGGCTCTGCTCCATCCGGGAAGGGCCCGGCAGGCGGATGGGGGAGCGCGAGCGGAGCGGGGAGGTGGTGGTGATGGAGGTGCGCCACTGCGGGGTCGTCGGCCAGCGGGGGCACCTCGTACGGGGAGATGTCGGGTGGGCTGCCCTGCTCCAGCGCACCCAGGGCGCCGGGGAACGGGGGCGGCGGTGGCGGTGCGGGCTGACGGCTCATGTACAGGCACGCCGGGGGGCTGGCGCTGAACTCCGGCGCAGGGCCTCTCTGGAATGCGCATGGGTCCTTGTAGAGTTGTGTGGCCGCGTAGTACTGCTCCTCGCCGTTCATGACTGCAACCCGGGCTTGGGGACCGGGAGCCGAGGACTTGGCGCTGCGCAAGCGCTCCCACTCCCGGCACCACCCCTACTCGCTTTGACAGCTCCGCGCTCTTCTCCGGGGGAACTCAGCGGCCGGCGGGGACGGGTGGGCCGGCAGCCGTGCCATAGGCTCCGCCGCGCCCCACGTGGCTCAGCCTGGGGCCATTATTGGCCCGGCCGAGTACCTTAAGAAGCGAGGCCCAGGTACTCGCAGGCACCTGCATTTGTTTCAGTTTTCTCTCCCAGCTGAGTTCGCTGCATTTGCCTGTATACAGCTGGCAGTGTCTCTCAAAGCGGGAAGTGTTGGAGAAACATTCTCGTCGTGGTTTACACGTTTCTATTTTCCCTGCGTCTTGGATAACGTACACTGTATAATTGAAAAAGATTCACAAATACAGATTGAGTCACAAATACAGATTGCAAGCTTTCTTAACTTTTGGAGCATACAGTTCCAAAGCATGTGAACCCCAGTTCTATAGGTCAGGGGGCAGTTTATTTTATTTGCAAAATTTGTTCTCCATCACTACTAATGTCTGTGAACGGACGCATAAAATTTCGGTATTCGTTGTGTGCTTTATCTGTGGCTGCTCCAGGTACTTCTGCGGTGTGAGCTGTAATTGTAGAAGCATTCACAGTGGCTTTTTTTTTTTCCAAAATTGAAGGGCTTTACATTTTGATTTGGGGAAATTGGGGCCCATTTGGTCAGCTCTTAAGGCAGTTTAAATGTGGCGAGCAGGAAAGAGGCCGATAACGGCTCGCGCTGGGAGGCCCATCCGGTGTTGGCTCGGGTTTCTCAAGCTCTCGGCGGTTCTCCACGGATCTCGGGAGCGCGGCCGTAGTCCGCCAGCCGAGAGCTTCCACTTTGCGGTGTGTGATTTGAAATAAGGCAGGCTTAGGGAACTGGGGTGTTGAGGAAAGGAAATCAAGGCGCTGCATTTTCACAATGTCCGTGCTTGCCTTCGACCCATTCGGTAACCTCTGAGCACTCTTAGACGGAGCCACTTTTCCGCTCCTGCTCTCTCCCAGGAACTACCCCAGGCCTACGCAGTGACAGACGCCAATGACCTGCCAGGGCCCGGCGGCCGGACCAGCCAGTGATCCGGATCTCCCGAAACGACGACTTTCCTGAAACAGCCACCTAGGGCTTTAGGAAAACCCGGGCACCGTTTCAGAAAAGCTGCAAAATCTAGCGTGAGCCACAAGGAACCGAGCAGGAGAAATTACCGCAACCTGAGCAAGCCGCACGCTAGCGCACTCGCATACCTTTGCTGGATTTTAATGTTTTCTCCTACTGGAAATGTGTGTGTTCTGAATGCGCACGGATTGGGTGCGATAATCTCAACTATCTTCGTTTCATTAACGGACCAAGAGCCGGTTGGGAATTTGGACTTCTCCGCGGATTCTTTCTTCCGCGGGAGGTTGGCGCGGCCTCCGAGCGTTCCACGCCGACAGGCGCTGGCGCCCGCGGGGTCCGCGAGAATCCGGGGAGGCACGCAGCGCGGAGCCCCTCTGGCTCGCCGCAGCTGTCAGCCAAGGACAAGCCGAGGGAGACTGGCGGGCGGGGAGCCTTTCTACGGTCTCCTCCGGGAAAAGGGCCACCTGCCGCCCTGCGGCCGGGGGAGGTGTAGGCCGTGGGACCCGCGCACCGAATCTCGGCGCCGTGCGTCAATGAGTCCATTGTTCGCGGTGGCCGCGGAGGACCCGGCGCTATCGCCCCGGCCGCGAGTGGCTACATCGATCAGTAGGGCAGGGCCGGAGCGGGGTCCCGGCCGCGGCGTGTTGACCCTCGGAGATTATCTGCCAAGGCGCCGGGGGTTGACTTGGCGACGCGGTTATGAGCCGGACAAAGATCGTCCGCCTTCCCCGCCCCCTGCCGCCCCCTCCCTTCTCTCTTCCTCCGGGCACCGCCACCCCCACTGTGGACTCGGTGCGCGCCCCACCCCCGCCCCGAGCACCCCGCCGCGCCCGCCACCCCCGGAGTGTTTACTCTGCACTTCTCGTCTAATTGCACATTTCGGTAAATTGGGCTCCATTTCGATGCTTCATTTGCTTCCATTTAAGAGTTTTGCTCAGCCCTGCAGAAAGGAAAGAGGTTCTCAGCGGAAAGCAAATCGGCGCAGCGCGCTCCCGGGCTGGAAACCCGTTCCTCGGCCTAGTCAAAACCCGGGGGAGGGGGCGAGGAGGGGCTTTGGGCGGGCGTTTTCTGAGCTTCGAGGGTTGGCGTTTCCTGCCGCCTGCTGCCCAAAGGACGGACCGAGGAAACAAACGCTAAGTGGTTCCTTATTATTATGATTATTATGATTATTCCTATGAGGTGGGACAAGGCTATTAGGATATATATAGATATATATTACATATAGTGATATATCTATATATATTGATATATAGATATATCAATAGATAGATATATCTATCTCTCTCTATATATATTGGATTGGCTCATTGTCAAGTACATCCGTATGAAAGAGGCATCTCCGCAGAACCCTCAGCGGGGCAAGATTCGAGGAGGACGTAGGTGCAGGGATCATAAAACCACCGAGCGCATTACAGGTGGAACGCGTTTCCGCTCTGGATCCCGGCGGACGCCTGCGCCCTCCACGCAGCCTGGCCTCTGACAGCCCGGCGGTGATACCGAGCCATTAGGCAAGCGCCTTCCCAAGCCATTTAACAGCAGCTCTTATGGATAAATCAACAAAAAAGGCTGTAAACCAATTATAGTGTGGACAGTGAAAAAGTCGTTTATTAGGAGGACGTCTTGATAGCCTTCGCTGAGATGGGCGGTCCTCGCCTTGCCCTCTCCCCCGCTCGCCTACACACGCGTCTGGCCAACACGGCTTACCTTGCTCTCGGTAAAGTCATCGAAGACGCACCTGAAGAATATGTGCATCAAGAATTTAAGTGGAATGTATTACAGCCTATTTATTTTTGCAATTCGGTGTTCAAAATAAAAACTTACAGCGGAGTGGGCTAGCTCAGCGTTGTAATCCATGTATGGATTGAGTGTGCGCCTTCTGTTCTTGACCTCAAGTTCATGAGCACTGGCATTTCCTTCAGCGAGTAGAGTGCAGACGTGGCTTTCTCCCCGCCAGGGTCGATCAGCACTCTCCTGTTCCTTGGTGAATCCTGGGAGTCTGGAAGCCAAGTCTGACCGAGGGGCCCCTGGCCGGCAGCTGGGGAGGGAGTGTGTGTGTGTGTGTGGGGGGGGGCTCAGACTTGGAGTTTAAAAGTATTCCATTGAGTCCCTGGATAAAAAACGATCTAGTGATGATAGGGGAGAATCGGAATTGTTTTGCAGGTAATTCAACAACCCCTCTCCCCTGCCCATTATAGATAATAGGCTCAAAAATCAAGTTGGGCCAGCGCTTCTTCTGTACCTCACTGGCTGTGGTGAGTGTGACAGAAGAGAGGGAGCACTCAGGGAGGAGGTTCTGTGTGCTTCAGGACCCTGCACTTCACCTCCCAATGCTTCCTCCTTGCAGTGATCCCCCCCCCCAGTCCTTTCTTCCTTGGTCTCTGGATCACTTTGGGGTGCAAAGGAAAGCATGAAAAGAAGTTGGGTCTCCTAAGGATCTAAGGTCTCTGCTACTCCCTCCCCTTCCTCCTTCTCCCCCCCCCCCCATTCCCTAGGCCTCCCCACTTCGCACTGGCCTGCTCCTACCCAGGCTCCTGGTTCCAGCTCTGTTCTACAGATGCGCAGTCTCCAGAAATCCTAGCCTTGCCCACTGCCTTCTCCTTCTAAGCCCCCATAACCAGCTCCTTTCTTTGCCTTCTTCCCTGCCCCCACCACTGGTTCCTGTGACTGAGTCTTTGTTTTCCTGGGACTAGTTCCTTACCTCTAGCTTTCTGCCAGAGCCCAGAGAAGGCTTAACCCACACTGTCCAGTTCCCGGGACTGGCTCAACCCTTTGTATTTCACGTGGCTTGTTGGTTTGAAGGAGCAAGTCTTTTCAACAATCCTGATCAAATGCCTATCACAGCCCTTACTTTGGCCCTGCCTAAATCTCTTTGTCTCACAGAAATTAGGAAGTGGACATACACCCTGGTTTTAGTGGGTGATTGTGAGTTCTTGGGAGCTGAATAAACTTTTTTTTTTTTAACGAGTAATTTATTTGAAAGGCCCAGTGACAGAGGGAGAGGGACAGACAGAGAAAGAGACTTTCCACCTGCTGCTTTCTTCCTCAGATGGCCACAGTGCCCCTGGGCTGGACCAGGCTGAAACCAGGAGCCTGGAATTCCATCTGATGTTGGGCATCCCAGACAGTGGCTTAACCGCTTAACCCACTGCACCACAATGCTGGTCCCTATGCTCATCTTTCAAATGTGGCTCTGCCTTGTGTCTCTTAGAAGTTACACAACTTTGCTAAACCTCCCTGTAAAATGGAAACCATAGCAAGATCTCATGAAGTATAGTAATAATAATGGCAATATTAGCAAAACACACGGAGCAAGGCACTGTTTCAAACATTTTGCGTACGTTAATCCTCATAAAAAAAATCCCATGAGCTAGGCACTGAGATCCTCACTGTGCAGTGGAAGATGAGGTACAGTAGTATTAAGTTACTTGCCCAGAGTCATAGAGAGTAAGTGGCAGAGCCTAGACTCACGCTAAGGTGACCTGACTTCAGAATCCATTCTGTTGGTTATGTCAATGTACTACCTTGCTGTACTAGGCGCTCAAGAAATGTTTTTCCTTTTGGTGCAAATTCAATGTCAAATGCTCTTGGTACTTGGTAGGTGCTCCGTTAATGTTCATGTCTTCCTTTCTCTCCTGGCATTGCTTCAAATGCACCCACAAGCATTTAACTGTGGGTAAGTACTGCATCCAAAGGACTGCAGAGATACTGCACACAAGCCCTAGTCCAAAGACAGGTAGTCCTGGCCAGGTATATTCAGGAACCTTGAGAGGAAGCACTGGATAGGTGGGACCCTGCTTAAGCGGGCAGAGGAGTAGGACCTGGAGGAAACAGGCCCCACCAAAGAGATGAAAGAGACAGGTATGGAAGAGGGGCAGGGCCTTCTCCTTTGCCACAGCCAGGGTGGCTGGGAGAAAGACCTGAAACTCTGAAAGGTGAGTAAGTCACAGCCAACAATGCTTTGTTAGCCCAGGCCAGGAGATGTGAAGCCAGTGTTCCAATGACATCATCTAGCCAGAGCCCACCCTCATCCCATTGTCTGTCTTTCTATCATTTCTGGGTTAGAGATAAAGCTACCAGCATAGACTCAGAGGAAACCCCAAAACAGCTCAGGACAAACAATAGTCCAGTTCCTTGGTCAGAGCAGGGCTGGAATCCTGTCCCATTCCTGTTTTTTTCCAAATCGGGAAGGAAGTCATGGGCAACCTGGTCACCTTTGTGGGAGTACAGGACTCCCCCATCAGGGTGACTCTGTGTGTGTCCCCCAAATCCAAGACCCATATGAAAAGGTCAAAACTAGACATCTATAGGATTAAAATGGGAGGGTCAGTGCCAGACCCAGAGCTGCACAAAGGAAGGCCCTCACTGTGGCTGCTGAGGCTCCATCCACACACCCTGTAAAGGGCTCACTGTTGTCACAAGATCATTGGATTTTCCTGTTAGTAATTCTCCCTATGGTAGACGTGGCCTCGTAGCACGTTGTGAGGGAAAATGGTAAGGGAATACACCATGCATGTATTTCCTGTTTTCTCCAGTTCCATATATTCTTTTAAGATTTATTTATTTATTTATTTGAAAGAGTTACACACAGAGAGAAGGAGAGGCAGGAAGAGAGAGAGATAGAGAGAGTCTTCCATCCGATGGTTCACTCCCCAGTTGGCTACAACGGCTGGAGCTGTGCCAATCCAAAGCCAGGAGCCTGGACCTTCTTCTGGGTCTCCCACGTGGGTGCAGGGCCCAAGGACTTGGGCCATCTTGTACTGCTTTCACAGGCCACAGCAGAGAGCTGGATCAGAAGTGGAGCATCCGGGACTCGAACTGGAGGCTTTACCTGCTACACCACAGTACCGGCCCCCCATATTGTTTTAGATTTATTTTTTATTTTATTTGAAAGGCAGAGCTACAGAGAAGCAGAGGCAGAGAGAGAGAGAGAGAGAGAGAGAGAGAGAGAGAGGTCTTCCATCCCATGGTTTACTCCCCAGATGGCTGCAAGAGCTGGAGCTGGGCCGATCCGAAGCCAGGAGCCAGGAGCTTCTTCTGGGTCTCCCACGCAGGTGCAGGGGCCCAAGGACTTGGGCCATCTTGTATTGCTTTCCCAGACCATAGCAGAGAGCTGGATCAGGAGAGGGGCAACTGGGACTTGAACTGGCGCCCACATGGGATGCCAGCGCTGCAGGTGGTGGCTTTACCCACTAAGCCACAGTGCCATCCCCCTTCAGTTCCATATTGCAACACATTTATCTTGATGAAATCCTACAGTGATGGGGACTTCTGCTGGTGAATGCAGTAATGTGGATCATAGGGCTGTGTTTCTGGAGAGATGATTCACGGACCGTGTGTATCAAAATCACTGGAATGCTTATAACATGCAATGTCTGAACCCGACCCCAGACCTACTGAATGACAATATGGAGGGAGTGTTTGGGAACCTGCATTTTAAACACATTCATGGTAATTCTTATGCACACTACAAATCGAGAATAATAATAACATCCATAACATTTTAGCTATAATTTATTTGATGTATATGGAGACTCTTATATACTCTTAGTAGATGGACATACAAGTAAACATATGTATCTATGTCATTGGTTGTTGTGAAGTTCAACTAAACGTTGGGAAAATATGTAAGACAGGGCAGAAAGCAGCGGCTCAGGAGATGTCTTTGACTCTATATGGACAAAACACACGTGCGCCCTGGCCATTTTCATAGATTTCCCTTTCTCTCTTGCACATCCATTCTTCCTTTATGTGACTAAGGCTTTAGAAGGGATTAGCGTGATCTTATTATTGTGCTTACCTGGCTGGAGCCCTTTAGAAACAGCGAGGCTATCCTTGGGCTGTTAGTGTGGCTCCAATGTGGGCTCTGTGGGGCTGAGTGGAGCATTTCCAGCCCCAGTAGCTAACACTTAAGGGCAAATAAAGGGAGGCAATAAAACCAAAGCAAATTGATCCATCTCCAGGCAGAACCATTAGCTTGTGTCTTAATGCAATACTCTCCCTACTTTGAACATGACCAAATAGCTTCCTTTAAAGGTAAATGAATTTTATATAATTTGAAGCTAATTCCATTTAATTCTGCCCACATGAGCATGTGATAAGGGAATGTTAAACTGGTTAACAACAACAGGCTAAAAGGGGTGTGCAGGAGGAGCCAATATTTGATTTCCAAGCCCTCTGGCTCAACGCTGAGAAATCCAGATTACTAGGACTGTGTTGGTTTCTTGGTTATTTGCTTTCTGTTCCTGGGTAAAGGGCAGTGGGAAAACACTGGGATCCCATCTGTCACAAGGAGGCCAGTACAACAATAACAGCTACTTTTTTTTTTTTTTTTTGTAAAAATCATTCTTGGTCTGACAAACTCCTTGTGGAGTGTAGGGAATCAGAGAGAGTAAAAATAATAGAATCAATACCAACTTTGTTATCTAGTAACTTAAACAACCCTTGCCTGCTGGGATGGCAGAACAGGCTTTCTTATCTTGGAAACAGGGAAACTTTCTGGATAGTAAATTATTTTTCACAAAATGTTTCCCGCCAGGTTAGGTTCCTAGAGAAAGTGCCCTGCGGTAGGAAGCGTGCCAAGTTCTAATCACGTACAGACATTATTTTAAAATATGGGAAACAATTTGGGTGCTTACATCTAATACATATTATTTCTTCATTTTATTTAGTAGGATTTAACTGCTGTATGATTATTTGAATGTTGAAAGCTTTACATCGGAAGTTCACATTAAACGTCTGGTCCACCTGGTAGACTTGGCCTTCTTACCTATACCCATATGTCAACACTTAGCCCACACTGTGCTCTCCTGAGAGCTTTTGTAATTCCCACTGGAATCAGGGAATGCTTTCTCTACTGAACAGTCTATCTGAAAAAGCAGTCAGGAGTGGGACTGGCTTGACTTGGTTTGGCTGCATTTATTTCTTTGCTGGTATATGTTGATGATATATGTCTTGGTTGGATGAGAGCTGTCTCTTCCATAGGGCAGGTGTGTACAGGTGTATAGAACAGCAGTTAACTAGTACACACACCAACACACACCCACCCCAGAGAGACAGCTGCGTCCAGATTCATTCAGACAATTAAAGGTGAAGTAGAAGCCAAGGACTTCAATGACCAAGTTTGCTTTTGCTGCTCCAATTCACAGCCAAGGTCAGCATTTGTGTGGTGAGCTTTCAGTTCAGAACCAGTTGTTTCATGTTCCAGTGTCCCTGTAACAGGGCCTTTAGAGAGTCCTTAAGGTCACCAACAGTCCAGCCCAGGTATACAAAACAAAACAACCTATGTTTCCCAGGCTTCATCCATGATTGGCTGGTATATAAACTGACTTAATTCCCATTGGTTTCTTGGGGAAGAGGCTCACAAGGATGTGAAATTCAATGTAGAGGGAGAAAATCTTTTTTTCTTTTTACTAATGCCATCCTGTGGAACATAATCAATCAGTATTGTCCACTTCATTTACAAAGCAATTTATTAGACCCTGCCAGCGTGGTCACAGTCAGACTGCGGGTTTCTGCAAGTTAGAGTTAGAGATTGCCATGAATGCAGACAAACAGCCGTGTTTTCTTACCTTCCAGCAAATTGTGACAGGTGATAAGACAGAAGCAAACAAACGCCTCCCACCTGCGCCTGGCCTAATCTGTCTCCTGGCCTGTCATGACACTGAATTTGGATTTTTCTCAAGCAAGTGGAGTGACATTATTTGCCTTTTAGTATTTATATAACCAGTAGCCAAATTTAAGTATACTAACTAGAGAAATTCGCAAGGAAAAAATACTGGAAGACCTTCTTCTTTTTCTCCTTTCTCCAGCCATGTTTCCTTATGAACATCCTTCCTTCAAGTCTCTGCACAATTTTTCTTTTAAGAGTTTCATTTTGGGGGCTGGAGCTATGGCACAGTAAGTTAGTTCTCTGCCTGAGGCGCTGGCATCCCATATGGGTGCCGGTTCGAGTCCTGGCTGCTCCACTTCTGATCCAGCTCTCTGTTATGGCCTGGGAAAGCAGTAGAAGATGGCCCAAGTCCTTGGCCCCTGCACCCATGGGGAGACCTAAAAGAAGCTCCTGGTTTCGGATTGGCTAACCCCTGCCATTGCAGCCATTTGAGAAGTGAACCAGTGGATGGAAAATCTTTCTTTCTGTTTCT
Organism: Oryctolagus cuniculus; assembly: GCF_964237555.1. Taxonomy (NCBI): domain Eukaryota; kingdom Metazoa; phylum Chordata; class Mammalia; order Lagomorpha; family Leporidae; genus Oryctolagus; species Oryctolagus cuniculus. Next base: position 86,604,616 of record NC_091440.1, read on the forward strand.
CCCTCTCACTGTCTGTAACTCTACTTCTCAAATAAAAAACTAGAATCGAAAGAAAGAAAGAAAGAAAGAAAGAAAGAAAGAAAGAAAGAAAGAAAGAAAAGAAAAGAAAAGAAAAGAAAAGAAAAGAAAAAAAGAAAGAAAGAAAGAAAGAAAGAAAGAAAGAAAGAAAGAAAGAAAGAAAGAAAGTAAGTTTCATTTTGGGGTGAGCAGTGTGGTCAAGAAGGTTAAGTCCCAACCTGCAGCACCAGTATCCCTTATGGGCGCTGGATCAAGTCCTGGCTGCTCCACTTCTGATCCAGCTCTCTACTGTGGCCTGGAAAAGCAGTGGAAGATGGCCCGAGTCCTTGGGACCCTGCATTCCAGGTCCTTGGGAGACCTGGAAGAAGCACCTGGCTCCTGGCTTCGAACTGGCTCAGCTCTGGCCATTGCAGCCATTTGGGGGAGTGAACCAGAGGGTGGAAGACCTTTCTCTCTGTCTCTCCCTCTCACTGTCTGTAACTCTACCTCTCAAATAAATAAACAAAAATCGAAGGAAGGAAGGAAGGAAGGAAGGGAGGGAGGGAGGGAGGGAGGGAGAATTTCATTCTGGGGCCGGCGCTGTGGTCTAGAAGGTTAAGTCCCCAACTGAAGCACCAGTATCCCATATGGATGTGGGTTTGAGTCCTGATTGCTCCACTTCTGATCCAGCTCTCTGCTAATGCACCTGGGAAAGCAGTGGAAGGCAGCTCAAGTGCTTGGGTCCCTGCAACCATGTGGGAGACCTGGATGAATCTCCTGGCTTCAGAGCTCTCTTTCTCCTCTCTCTGTAACTCCGCCTTTCAAATAAATAAATAAATCTTTTAAAAAATAGTTCAATTTTACTTGAAACATAGAAAGAGAGAGAAAGAGACAAACATTCTCCATCTGCTGGTTTACTCCCCAAGTGCCTGCAATAGCCAGGGCTGAATAAGGCCAAAGCCAGGAGCTCAGAACTCAATCTAGGGCTCCTATGTGGGTGGCAGGGAGCCAAGTACTTAACCCATCACCTGCTACCTCTCAGGATGCTGGACAGAAAGTGGAGGCACCAGGACTCAAACCAGACACCCCCATATGGGATGTGGCGTCATAAAGAGCAACTTGGCTGGCGCCATGACTCAATAGGCTAATCCTCCACCTGAGGTGCTGGCACACCAGGTTCTAGTCCCAGTCGGTGCGCCAGATTCTGTCCCAGTTGTCCCTCTTCCAGGCCAGCTCTCTGCTGTGACTGGGGAGTGCAGTGGAGGATGGCCCAAGTGCTTGGGCCCTGCACCCCACCTGGCTCCTGCCTTTGAATTGGCGCAGTGCGCTGGCCGCGGCGGCCATTGACCAATGGCAAAGGAAGACCTCTCTGACTGTCCACTCTGCCTGGCAAAAAAAAAAAAAAAAGCAACTTAACCACCAGGGCAAATGTACACTCCAGTCCTAGAATCTGATAGTAGCTGGTGGTACAGCATTTTTCTCTTTAAAAAAAAAAATGACCCTGGGAGGGTTAGTGTTATGGCATAGTGGATAAAGCCACTGCCTGCAGTGCCAGAATCACATAAGGGCACTGGTTCAAGTCCCAGCTGCTCTACTTCTGATCCAGCTCCTGCTAATGGTCTGGTCAAAGCAACAGAAAATGGCCAAGTGCTTGGGCACCTGTCACCTAGGTGGGAGACCTGAAAGAAGTTTGTGTTTGGCTTTGGCCCAGTCCAGCCATTTGGGGAGTGAGTCAGTGGATGGAAGATCTCTCTCCCTCTCTCCCTCCCTCCCTCTCTCTCTGTCTCTGTCTCTCTGTCTCTCTCTAACTCTGCCTTTCAAATTAAAATAATGACCCTGGAAGGGGTGGACATTTGTTGCAGCAGTTAAGATGTCTCTTGGGATGCCTGCATCCAACATCAAAGTGCCTGGGTTTGAGTCCCTGCTCTCTTCTCCATATTCTCCATTCTAGTTTCCTGATGGAGAGATAGAAGATATTCTCTCACTTGCTCTCTCTCCCCCTCTCTCTCACTCGCTCTCCCCCTCTCTCTCTCCTCCTTTCAAATAAAGGGAGAATAAAGAAGTAAAGGATTTTAGAACTCCTAAATCAGATTCTATGACTATGGTTCTGATTATTGCCTGATATGTGGTGAGAAAAGACCTGAGCTGCTTTATGTATGTTTCTGATGAAAAAATAATTAACCAGATTGATGGCGTTTCAACAGAGAGACTTTTCTCCCTCTGTGTGTTGGGTAAAAGGACAGTTGGAACGGTTTTGTGAAGAGGTAGATAGGCACATAGCCCAACCTATCCCTCATTCCTTGTCTAATTCATGCTCCAATTTTCTACAAAAACACACCCCCAAAAAATCAATTTTACTGTGCCTCCAAGACAGTCACTAATTAGGGCAATAGAAACAACTAGCACTTTTGCACCAAATTTTGTCTAAAAGTCTCAAATCTATCGGCTTACTAGGTGTTTCACAAATCTCCCTCCCTCCCCCCTTTAAGGAAACTTGAAGCACAACTTCAGTTATACCAAGGAGTTGTGTGGGTTCTCTCTCTCTCTCTGATGTCTGGCAGGAAATCCATGTTCTCCAATAGGTAAGCAAAGTTACTGAAGCCACAGTTCTGACACTGCTCTTTCAGTCAAGTTGCTCTGTAAGATTGTAATGGTGAGTGTACATTGAACCCAGCAGGACATCTGCATATCAGAGTGCCTGGGTTTGATTTCCAGCTTTGGCTCCTGGCTCCAGCTCCCTGCCAATGTGCACCCTGGGAAGCAGTGGTGATGGCTCAAATAACTGAGTCCCTGCCATGCATGGGAGAGACTTGAGTTGAATTCTAGCTCCCTGTTCTAGGCTCTAGCCTGGCCCCGCCCTGGCCATTGCAGGTGTTTGGGGATTAAACCCACAGATGGGAACATGTGATTTCTCTCTCTCCATCTTTTCGCAGATTTCCACCCAAATAAATACAAATTTATTTTTTAAAATTGTAAGAAGAGTGTAATGAATGCTATGATTTTTTTTCCCTAGAAAAGCACACACTTGTGCATAAACACATAGCATGCTGCGTGAGATTTGAGCCATCTAGAGCTCCTCACCTCCCAGCCCACGGTCACCATCCCTGGTGAGGCAAGGTTTGCCTGGCCCTGGTCCGTGCCCGAGCCATCCATGTTCTCTCTGCTTCTGAAGATTTGATTGATGGCATCTTGGACTTTCGTTGCTTCCTTGTAAATATTCACACTGATCCTTGCGTGTTTATCTGGTTGGGTGTTCAGGCTACGACAGAGGATTATTTATATATATATATATATACACACATATATATATATACTAGATAATTTTTTTTGAGAGACAGAGAGAAAGGTCTTCCTTCCATTGGTTCATTCCCCAAATGGCTGCTACGGCTGGTGCTGTGCCGATCTGAAGGCGGGAGCCAGGTGCCTCCTCTGGGTCTCCCATGCGGGTGCAGGGGCCCAAGCACTTGGGCCATCCTCCACTGCCTCCCTGGCCACAGCAGAGAGCTGGACTGGAAGAGGAGCAACTGGGACAGAATCCAGCGTCCCGACCGGGGCTAGAACCCAGGGTGCCGGCGCTGCAGGAGGAGGATTAGCCTAGTGAGCCATGGCGCTGGCCCCTATACTGGATAATTTAGTGCTCAGTTTTGTTTCTGTAGTCCCCTGGTCCATGAGTTTCAGGAACATACTGAAGGTCAAATGGTGGCTTTGGAGGATGTGGTGGTGTAATTCTGAGAGTGATTAGAACTTCACAGACCTACAGATGCACTGAACTGTGACATCGATCTGTTGCCATCAAAGGTAGTTTCACTTAAGATTCTTCTTTCCTTCCTTCTCTTGTCTAAACATCTACTCTGTGCCAGGCAGAGGGCCAGGCTTCGAGGATATCAAGGAATCGGACGCGATCCCTAGCCTGGGGTCTCAGATTCTAGTTGTGTGAAGGAAGCAAGTGTGTGCATGCACACACAGACACACATAGATATACACCCAAGTAGACACACGCACAGATACACACACAAATACAGGGATACACACAGGGATACACACAGACATACACACACATAGACACAGGCGCACACACAAATAGACACGGACACAAACACACACACACAGACACAAACACAAACACACAGAGACACACAAATAGACACACACAGATGCACACACATAGACACACACAGACTTGCATGCACACACACAGATACATAGAGACACACACAAATAGACACACACATACACACATACAGACACACACAGACATTCACACAAATAGATGCACACGGACACACATGCACACACACGTAGACACATACACAGACACACATATAAATAGACACAGGTCTCTATACATACACACAAATAGATGCACACAGACACACACATAGACATATACAGATATACACAGAAATAGATGCACATAGACACACACGGACACATACTGACACACATGCACATACACACATGTAGACACAGACATACACACACAGACCCACACACAAGTTGACACATACACAAGTAGACACACACAGACACACGAACATATAGACACAGACACACACAGTAAAGAACACCAGATGCCCCTGACGCATGGCTCTTCCACCTCTGATTGGAAGCTGGTGAGCTTATCGCTCTCACACAGGCTCCCTGAGGTTCCCTGGTGGCCCAGTTCTGGGTTATTTCTTGAAAGCACAGAGGGTGTGGCTGTGACGCGTCACTGACTAGCAGTTTGCCTTTGGACTTTCAGCTGACCCTGGTTCTAATTGATCACCCGCCAAAATGGCAGCTCGACAAGGGGCTGAAAGTGCAAAGACTGGAGCTGGACTGTCCTGATTTGAGTCCCAGCAGGAGCACTTACTTGCTGTGTGGCCTTGGGCAAATTCCTTAACCTTTCTGTGTTTCGTTTTCTTCCTCTGTAAAATGGAGATAGAGATAATGAACTTGAAAAAAAGTGCCTTGAAAAGACCATGGCCGGTTCTTCATTCATTTAGTCAGAGTGCACACATATTTACTGAGCACCCACCCTGTCCCTGACTGCTAGGGACAGAGGAAGCAGTAGGAAAGATGCTGTCCCCGCTTTATTTATTTTTTACAGACTTATTTACCTATTGGAGAGGCAGATTTGCAGAACGAGGGAGAGACCCACAGAGAGATCTTCCTACCATTGGTTCACTCCCCAAATGCACAAAATGACTGGAGCTGGGCCTATCTGAAGCCAGGAGCCAGGAGCTTCTTCCAGGTCTCCCAGATGGGTGCACTTGGGCCATCTTTTACTGCTTTCCCAAGTGCATTAGCAGTGAGCTGGACTGGAAGTGGAGCAGCCAGGAAATTAACCTGTGCCCAAATGGGATGCTGGAGCTGCAGATGACTGTGCTACAGTGCTGGCCCCTCCCATAAACTTTTCTTTGCTAATTCTATTGACTCCTATTTCTCTTTTCCCATTCAGCCTTTCGATAAGCTCACCAATCCGTAGCTCGCTAGCTGTCCACATGCCCAGCCCTGTTCTCTCATCTTCAAACATGGGTGGGCCTCTTGAATTTACACTGCCCACTGGCAAGGTTTGGATGTGGGTTGTCCACCAAGGGTCTGTGTTCTGGAAACTTGGTCCCCAGTGTGGCAGTGCTGGAAGGCAGTGAGACCTTTAAGAGGTGGGGTGTGGGGACAGCATTTGGCACAGCAGTGAAGACATAGCTCAGGGTGCCTGAATCCTGTATTGGAGTGCGTGGTTTGCAGCCCACAGCTTGCAATCCAGATTCCTGCTGATGCACACCTTGGGAGGCAGCAGACGACGGCCCAAGTGTTGGGCCCTGCAACCCACATGGGATATCTAGATTGGGTTCTGGCTCTTGGCTTTGGCCTAGTCCAACCCTGGCTGTTGCAGGCATTTGGGGAATGAAACAAAAGATGGTCTCTCTCAATCTCTTGATCTTTCAAATTGAATTTAAGTAAATAAATAAATGAAAAATTTTAAAAGGGGTGTGGCCTAAGGTCAGGTGTTTGGTGCAGTTTAGATACTGCTTAGGATGCCTTATGGCATAGTAGGTTAAGCCACTGCCTGAGGCACCGGCATCCCATATGGGTCCGGTTCAAGTCCTGGCTGCTCCACTTCCTATATAGCTTCCTGCTAAGGGCCTGGGAGAGCAGTGGATGATAGCCCAAGTGCTTGGGTCCCTGGAGGAAGCTCCGGGCTCCTGGCTTCTGTCTGGCCCAGCTCTGGCCATTGCAACCATTTGAGGAGTGAACCAGTGGAAGCAAGATCTCTCTCTCTCTCTCTCCTTCTCTCCCTCTCTCCCTCTCTCGCTCTCTCCCCTCTCCCTCTCTGTAACTCTGCCTTTCAAATAAAATAAATAAATCTTTACAAAGAAGTTTATAGGTTTGAGTTCGTAGAAAATCAGTCCACATGCTTTAGCCTGGAGAAGTGTGACCATAGGACAGTGGGTTCCAGAATGTCCATTACAAATCCGGAAAGTCATGTAAGGGTTCTTTTTTAAGGGGCCAGCATTGTGACACAGGGAGTTGAGCTGCTACCTGAGACACTGGCATCCTGTATGAGAACCAGTTCGAGTCCCAGCTGCTCCACTTTCGATCCAGCTCCCTGATAATGCTCCTGGGAAAGTAGTGAAGGCTGACCCAAGTGTTTGGGCCCCTGAAACTCACATGAGAGATCTGGATGAAGCTCCTGGCTCCTGGCTTTGGCCTGGCTCAGCCCTTGCCATTGTGGTCATTTGGGGATGGAAATCTCTCTTTCTGTGTCTCCCTGCCTCTCTGTAACTCTGCCTTTCAAATAAATAAATAAATATTAAAAAAGATTTTTTTAAAAAAGATTGATTTATTCATTTAGTTATTTACTTACTTAAAGGGCAAAGTGATGAGGGAAAGACAGAGAGAGATAAAGAAAGAGAGGGAGAGAAATCCACCTTGGGTCCATTGGTCCACTCCTCCGAGGAGGCGGCATCCTGGGCTGAGCCAGGCTAACACCAGGAGCCAGAACTGTCTCCTGGTCTCTCCATGTACTTCCACTTCCCTCACAGGTGCATTAGCAGGAAGTTGGATAGGAAGTGGAGCAGCCAAGACTAGAACCAAGGCTTCGATATGGGATTCCAGTGCTGAAAGCAGCAGTTTAGCCCACTGCGCACATGGCTAGCCTGCATGTAAGAATTCTGAATAGAGCCTGCACCTGCCCAGTCTCCGAGCAGGTGCCACAATTCACCTGAAGTCCTCCACTCCTGCCTTACACCCACCTCCACGGGGTTCCGACTCTGTGCATTCCTCCTCTTAAATAGCCTTTGACACAGCCAACGCCTCTTCCCCATGTCCTTGGCTTCCACCTTAGCACAGCTTGGGTCTCAGCCAGGGGAGACAAGTTCTCACAGCGTTCACAGCACTCTCTCTGCCTACTTCTGCTTCTTCACCCTTAGCCTGAATACCTTATCACCAGTTACTTTGTTTTACAACATAAATTTCCTAGACTTCTTAATTAGAGAAAAGAACTGCATTGCTTAGAGAGTGAAGTCAGCCCCTTAGCCGAGCACATTGAGAATCTCATGCTTGGGCTGCAGCCCTGTCCTCAGCCTAACGTCAGTGACTCTGAGCCATTGTCTTGCCCAGGATTTTTTGTTTCATTTTTGGTTAACACTGAATTTTGCACATTTGTAGGGGTACAATATGAGACTTCAACACACATACACAGCGTAAACTGATCAAATCAGGTCATCTGTGGTTGCTGTCGCTCCCCCTCTTCGTGGAGGAACGACACAGGACCCTGCGCTGTTCTTTTGTCTGCTCGGCCCTTCCCGGGTTTGCTGCTGGTTCTTCCCGGGTTGGCTACCGACCCTTCCACCTCCGTGGTAGGGCGGTTCCCCCTGCCACTTTCCCCACTTCCGCGGGGGAGCAGCACACCGCCGGCCGGCTCTCTCGGGGTCTGCACAGGTGTTCCTTCAGATAGATGTTCCTGGTGCATGTTGTCTCTCTCCTCCTTTATAGTCCTCTTCCACCAATCCCAACTCTGCTACCCACACGCCGAGTACGCTGCTCTCCTCCAATCAGGAGCAGGTCCTGCTGTTTATTGGTTGAACTGGAGGCAGCTGTGTAGAAGCTGTTTCCTCCTCTCCCAGCGCCATATTGTGGGAGAGCAGATGCATAGAATAAGTCTTAATTCCATTAACAGTCTAGTCCGAGTTGCTCCCCACAGTTGCAGTTTTCTTTATTCTGTCTTTACATTTGGAGCCTTTGTGTGGCTCTCTTCTAGTAAGTAATGAATTACTATGAACTATGACCTCCCACTGTGCCATGGGACACCAGCTCTTACCCTAGCTGTATTTGGTGCCAGTCATGCAACCTCGCTCTACCTCTTCCCCTCAAAATCTCTTTGGTTCTTGCAAATGGTGCTGAGTCCTCTCAGCACTGTAAGATACTCATAATTTTTTTTGAAGATTTATTTATTTGAAAGGCAGAGTTGCAGAGAAAGGGGAGAGAGAGAGAGAGAGAGAGAGAGAGAGGTCTTCTATCCACTGATTCACTCCCCAGATGGCCAGAACAGCTGGTGATGGCCAGGCTGAAGCCAGGAGCTTAGAACTCCATCCAGGCTCCCACGTGGGGAGCAGGGGCCCAAGTACTCATTTTAAAATCTATATTATTTATTTGAAATGCAGAATGACAAAGGGAGAGGGAGAGAGAGAGAGGAAAGAGAGAGAGGAGAGAGAGAGAGATCTTCCATCTACTGGTTTGCTCTGCAAATGACCACAAAGGCTGGGGCTGGGTCAGACTGAAATCAGGAACTCCATCTGGGTCTCCTCTATGGGTAGCAGCGGTCCAAATACTTGAGCCATATTCTACTGCTTTCCCAGGTATATTGTCAGGAGGCTGGGTCAAAAGCAAAGCAGCAGGAACTCAAATAAATACTCTGATAGGGGATGTCAGTGCTCCCTGTTGCACCACAACGCTGCCTCAGTACTCATAAATTTAAAAGCCACACCTATGCAATTCTATGAGGGTACTTCAAAAAGTTTGTGGAGGGGGAGGCATTTGGCCTAGCCGTCAAGATCCTGGTTAGGGTGGCCAAGTCCCACTTGTGAGTGCCTGGGTTCAAGACCTGGCTCTGGCAGTGTGGACCCAGGGAGGCAGCGTGATGGCTCCAGGTCTCTGCCACCCATGTGGGACACCTGGATTGAGTTCCTGGCTGCCAGTTTCCCAGCCCCCACCTTCCTCTGTGTACTGCTGTGGACACTTGCAGAGAGAACCAAGGACTGAGATCTCTCTGTGTCTGCCTCTCAAAGAAATGAATCAAAGTTGGAGGGAAAAAAAAAGTTTGTGGAACATGAAATTAAAAGGTAAGTGCATTTAGATACAAACATTTTGAAATCTGAGAAATTTTTTCCCCTAATACATAGTTTCCATGAACTTTGACAACCCGTGGTATTTCCTTGAGCTTAGCATGCAGCGAGCGCTATGTAAACCTGTATTGAGTCTCCTTCGTCCCCGCCAACCCCCTTCCCACTCCCTTTCTCATACTCCTCACTTCAGTGTGCGGTCACTACTGTGCTAACTACTGTCCATTTAAAGGCGAATTTGACACAATCACAGTTTTCGTTCTTTCGGAAAATTCCCATAAAAATAGAGGTTTATTACTGATTGCTGCTTTCCCTGCGCGTTTTTCTTTTCCGAGGCAGAACAAATGCAAGGCTCTGAGGCCTGGAGGAGTTTGAAGGTCCAGGGTTGAAAGGAGGTGGGAAGGCAGGTGGGGCGGGAGCAAAGAGAAGCAGGAAACAGTACTTCCAGGGATTGATTTTTACGCTCCCCCCAGCCCCTATCAATGTTCCCTTCTCAGATCTGGTTAATTATCAATTTTTGTGAGAAAGCAAAGCTGCCTTGCTCTTTCGAAAGGGCCAGGCATGCTGTGCACGATGCACCTTCGCTTTGGGGAAGGAAACGTTTGCATCTTGCTGAATCAGAGGATGCGCTCCTGCCTCTGCATGTTCTGTGTGCCTTACACGGTGCAGGCAACTTCTTTTATGTTTCTTTTTTTTTTTTTAAGATTTATTTATTTATTTGAGAGGCTGAGTTACAGACAGAGAGAAAGACCTTCCATCTACTGATTCACTCCCCAAATGGATGCAATGGCTAGAGCTGCGCCAGACAGAAGCCAGGAGCCTCCTCTGGGTGTCCCACATGGGTGCAGGGGCCAAAGCACTTGGGCCATCTTCCACTGCCTTCCCAAGCCATAACAGAGAGCTGGATCAGAAGAGGAGCAGCCGGGACACGAACTGGCACCCATATGGAGTCCTGGTGTGGCAGGCAGAGGATTAAGCTACTGCACCACAGCACCAGTCCTATTGTGTTCCATATTTATCACCTCTTAAAATGTGTGTTTATGTATTTTCATCTACTTGAAAGACATAAAGAGAGATAAGGAAGGAGATGGAGAGAAGGAGGAATGAAAGGAGGGAGGGAGAGAGAGAGAGAGAGTGAGAGAGCGAGAGAGAGAGAGATTCTATCTACTGGTTCCCTCTCCAATAGCCCACATTGACTGGGACTATACTGGCATCTGGAGCCAGGAACTCAATACAGGTTTCCCATGTGGGGCTGCAGGGACTCAGCTACTTGAGTTATCATGTGCTGCCTCCCAGATGCACTTTGGCAGGGAGTTAGAACCAGGAGTGAACCTGGAACTTGAACCCAGCCGCTCCGAAAAGGGATGCAGGTGTCTTAACTGCAATGCCAAACACTCAGCCCGCCAGCCTCACTTTCTCGCTTTCCTATTCTTTCCTCTGAGATTACTGTTCTTTTAGCGATGGTACATGGGTATGGAAATGCTCTTAGTTTTTCTATGCATTAACTGTTTTGAGTTTTTCTTCACAAAAACATTGCCAAGGTTCTGGGTGTTCTCTGTTTCTCCCTCCAAGGCCACTTTTCAGCTTTCTCCATACTGCTCTGTGCTCTGGGCATCTGCCTTTCTGTGCTGCACTAGTGTGCTCTTTCCCTCTCTCGTGTACACCAGGGCCCAGCTAATATGAGGCACTTGGAGGAGATCAGAGCCGCAGTCCAGACGGGATGGTGTGGAGTCGTTTCTCCCTGCTTCTCCTGCTGCGTGCAACTCACAGGCTCTAGAAATATCAGAGCTCCCCAAGGATGACCCCGAAAGCTGGGAAGAAGGTGGCTTGGTTGGGGATCTCAGGAAAGGGAGAACAACACGGTGGCAGGGAATGCATTTTGAGGCCATCCAACCAGCAGAAGAAGACGAGCCAGGTCCGGGGTTCCCTGGCCACCATCTCTCAGCAGAAGGCAGCTCAGGCAGTCTGGTTCCCCTCCTGCATCAAATGGGGGACCCGCCATCAACCCAGGGGGAGCTCAGCAGCAGCAGCAAGCGAGATAAATCAGGAACTCTGTCAGAGGCCAGGCTCTCTTTGCCTACCAGGCCAGAGGCACCCCCCACCCCGTCCCACCCTCCCAAAGACACCAGGGGGAAAGGCAGCTCTGGACAGGGGACCCTGCCCTGGACCTGAGCCTTTCAGTCCCAACCTGGGGGGCAATGCCAGGTGACCTGACCTAGGAAAGCTCATAAGGCAGCACCTGCAGGGACAAATAGAAGCTCCGGTTGCACCGAAGAACCCAAAAGACCAAAACAGTTCAGAAGGGCTCTTCTACATGAAGGACCTTGGTGGGTGAGACCCCAGTGGAAAGAAGTGGTCATCAAAGAAGGAGATACATTTCTCTGAAGGGAGGAGAGAAATTCTACTTTGCTGATGGCCTTGTCTAAATATAGTCGGAGTTTGTGGATTCAAAAGGCTTCCATAGCCTAGGCAGCTCATCTCAAGATGCCTTGGGTGGTCAATGATGTCATATATAAGAGTGTTAATTGTTAAATTAACAACAGAAGTCACTGTGCACTAACTCCCCATGTGTAACCTCTGTCCTCAAGGAATTGTATTATGAGAGTAAACAGTAAAACTTGAAAAAAAAAAGAAAAAAGAAAAAAAATTTTGTCATTAGGACTGGAACCCACCAGAGCAGTGCAGACTCTATGTGTCAAATCTAAACAGGATGACTGTTCTGCTGAAATAGGAGCCTTAACTAGAGATTTCTAGCATAATAACCAAATGGCAAGGATATGTATTTAAAAAATTAATTATTTGAGAGAGGGAGATTGAAGTCCCATCTACTGGTTCAGTCCTTGTGACCACAATGGCCCAGGTCTCCCCGGTGGTGGCTGGAGCCCAGTTATTTGAGCCATCATCACTGCCTCCCTGGGAAGAAACTTGAAAAGCTTAAATCAGGAGCCAGGAATTGAACCCAGGCATTTTGATGTGAGATTGCAGGTGTCCTAACTGGTGTCTTAACTGATAGGCCAAATGGCTTTCCCTCAAGGATATATTTTCATCACTTGTTATACCAAGAACCAGCAAAATCACAACTTTAATGAGAAAACACAATCAAATGGCACCAACACCAAGATGAATTATCTGGTTGGAATTATTCAATAAGGATTTTAAAGTAGTTGTAAAAATATTCAACAAGGAATTATAGATTATTTTGAAACAAAGGAAAAATGCAAAAATCTCAGCAAAGAATTGCTAAAAGAAGGAGCCAAGTGGATATTATAAAACTGGAAAAAAATGATTGAGCTAAAAATCTTACTGAGTTAGTTCCATAGTAGAGTAGAAATGGCAGTGAATATAAACAGTAAACTTGACAGATCAATAGGATCTACACCATCTGAACAGCAGAGAGATTTGACTGAAAAAAATGGACAGAATTTCAAGACATTAATAAAAGAGCCAACATTGGTATTATCAGAACCCAAAGAAGAAAAGAGAAAGAGAGTGAGGTTGAAAGAGTGTTTGAGGGACCAGTGCTGTGCCTTAGAGGGTTAAAGCAGTGGCCTGCAATGCCGGCATCCCATATAGGCATCAGTTTGAGTCCTGGCTACTCCACTTCCCATCCAGCTCCCTGCTAATATGCTTAGGAAAGCAGTGGAAGATGGCCCAAGTGCTTGAATCCTTGTACCCATGTGGGAGATCCGGAAGAAGCTCCTGGCTCCTGGCTTCAGCCTGGCTCAATCCGAGCTGTTGTGGTCATTTGGGGAGGGAACCATCAGATGGACGATCTCTCTCTGTTTCTCCTTCTCTCGCTCTGCAATTCTACCTCTCAAATAAATAATAAATCTTTAAAAAAAAAGCATTGGAAGAAATAATGGCTGAAAACTTCACAAATTTGGTGAAAGTCATAAACCTAGAGATACAAGAGACTGTTGGAACCCTTAATAGGATAAATCTAAATGAGTCTATGCCAGGGCACATCATAATCAAACTTCTGAAAACTAAAGGCAAAGAAATATCATATTTCTTTAAAAAAAAGATTTATTTATTTGAAAGGCAGAGTTGCAGAGAGAAGACAGACATAGAGAGAATGAGATCTTCCATTTCCTGGTTCATTCCCCAAATGGCCACAACAGCTAGGCTTAGGCCAGGCTAAAGCAAGGATCCTGGAACTCTATCCAGGTCTCCAATGTGAGTACAAGGGCCAAAAGACTTGGACCACCTTCTGCTGCTTTTCCCAGGTGCATCAGCTGGAAGCTGGATCAGAAGTTGAGCAGCAAGAACTTGAACTGGTACACCTATGGGATGCTAGTGTCACAGACGGTGGCTTAATATGCTGTGTCACAAAGAAATATCTTGACACCATGCATATAGAAAAGAACGACTTCAATGGCAATATATATTTCATTGCAAACAATGGTGGCCAGAAGGAAGTAACACAATATTTTTCAAGAGTTGAAAGCAAGAATCCTTAACTATGAATTCCATATCTGATGGGACTATTTTTAAAGAATTTAAAGGAAATAAATGCATTCTCAGATGAAGGAAACCTTAAGAAAGCAGACCTACTCTAAAAAGATGACTAAAACACACACACACACACACACACACACACACACAGAGAGGGAGAGGGAGAGGGAGAGAGAGAGAGAGAGAGAGAGAGAGAGAGAGAGAGAAAACGATAAAATTAGGATTATTGGAGTGTCAGGAAGGCAGGATACTGGAGGAACAGAATTATTATTATTTTTAAATATTTTATTTTATTTATTTTAAAGACAGAGTTACAGAGAGATGTAGAAATAGAGAAAGAGGTCTTCCATCCGCTGGTTCACTCCCCAAATGGCCACAACAGCCAGAGCTGCGCTGATCCGGAGCCAGGAGCCAGGAGGTTCTTCCAGGTTTCCCATGTGAGTGCAGGGCCCAAGGACTTGGGCCATCTTCTACTGCTTTCTCAGGCCAAAGGAAAGAGCTGGATTAGAAGAGGAGCAGCCGGGACTAGAACCAGTGCCCATATGGGATGCTGGCATGTCAGGCCAGGGCTTTAACCCTCTGTGCCACAGTGCTGGCCCTGGAATTATGGGTACTATTCTGGTGAATTTTGTAAGTCGCATTTGGTGATTGAAACAAAAATATAACACCATGTAGTACTCAAGGCAATAATAATTAAAAGTGAGGAAGGGGGGCCGGTGCTGTGGCATAACAGGTTAATGCCTGGCCTGAAGCGCTGGCATCCCATATGGGTGCCAGTTCGAGACCCAGCTGCTCCACTTCCCATCCAGTTCTCTGCTATGGCCTGGGAAAGCAGTAGAAGATAGCACAAGTCCTTGGGCCCCTGCACCCATGTAGGAGACCCTGAAGAAGCTCTTGGCTCCTGGCTTCGGATTGGCACAGTTCTGGCCGTTGCGGCCATCTGGGGATTGAACCAGCAGATGGAGGACCTCTCTCTCTGTCTCTACCTCTCTCTGTAACTCTGTCTTTCAAATAAATAAAGTAAATCTTTTAAAAAAATATATAAATCTTTAAAATACATCAATTAAAAGGGACAGGTCAGCCGAGTGGGTTTTTTAAAAGCTTATAAGAGAAATAGCCGCAGCAGAGGGCGACGAGCAGCAGTGTCAGAGCCTGGAGGTGGGCCGGTGGGCTCCAGTGGTGGCATGGGAAACTGGGGCTGTGGCAGACACCCAGTGCAGCCCCGGGCCCCAAGAGCAAAGAGGAGAGGGGGTTAGAGAAAGGAGGTATTGTGTCCCTGTGCCTGAGGGGAGGGGCACGGTTGCAGAAATAAAATAAACACAATTGAGCTGCCCCTGGCGCCAAGCTCCCTGGAGTCTCACCCAGATGCCTTTGAGGTTCCCAGTAAACCCTCCCACACCCACCCGGGGCCCCATTGCTCCCTGCTCCACACCTGTTGCCCTCCAATGTTTGGAGCCCCAACCCCCCACCCCATAATCCTGCCTGGGATTAAGAATGGTTTTTTTTTTTTTTTTAAGGTTTATTAATTTACTTGAAAGTCAGAGTTACACAGAGAGAGGAGAGGCAGAGAGAGAGAGAGGTCTTCCATCCGCTGGTTCACTCCCCAGATGGCTGCAGTGGCAAGAGCTGTGCTGATCCAAAGCCAGGAGTCAGGAGCTTCTTCCAGGTCTTCTATACAGGTGCAGTGGCCCAAGGATTTGGGCCATCTTCCACTGCTTTCCCAGGCAATAGCAGAGAGCCGAATCAGAAGTGGAGCAGCTGGGACTTGAACTGGCACCCATATGGGATATCAGCACTACAGGTGGTGGCTTTACCTGCTACGCCACTGTGCTGGCCCCAAGAATGGTGTTTTGAATCTTTTTAAAGATTTTATATATTCATTTGAGAGGCAGAGTTACAGACTGAGAAAGAGAGAGAGAGAGAGAGAGAGAGAGAGAGAGAGAGAGAGAGGTCTTCCTTCCACTGGCTCATTCCCCAAATAGCCACAATGGCTAGAGATCTTGGCTGATCTGAAGTCAGGTGCTATGAACTTCTTCCGGGTCTCCCACATGGGTGCAGGGGCCCAAGCACTTGGACCATCTTCCACTGCTTTCCCAGGCTATCAGCAGAGAGCTGGATTGGAAGAGGAGCAGCCAGGACTCAAACAGGCACCCAGGAGGAGGCTTAGCTTACTATGCCACAGCACTGGCCCTTTGTTTGTAATTTTAATACAGTTCAAGGGATGAAAAATGTATCTTGAGGGGCCCTCGTGATATAGTGAGTGCAACCACCACACACGAGGCAGACATCCCACATGGGCATTGGTTTGAGTCTTGGCTGTTCCATTTCTGATCCAGCTTCCCACAAATGTGCCTGGGAACGCAGTGGAAGATGGCCCAAGTGCTTGGGGCCCTGCACCCACATGGGAGACTCAAATGAGACTCCTCCTGGCTGCTGGCTTCAGCCTGGCCCAGCATTGGCCATTGCAGCCATTTGGGCAGTGGACCAGAGGATGGAAGAGTTCTCTTTCTCTCTCTGTCTCTCTCTCTATAACTCTGATTTTTAAATAAATAAATAAATAAATAAACAAACAAGTCTTTAAAAAATGTATCTTGAGAGAGTGGGGGTAGAGACTACAAAAGTCTTGCAGGGTGGGAAAAAACCAAAGGCCTATTTTTTATAAATGTGTAATGTTTTCACCCCTGGATGTGCCAAATTATAATTGTGATTGCAGGTGATGTGTGCCATAAATCATTTCGTTGCTAATAAAAAGTTTGCCTGTTTGCCCTGAAGGAGGGAGGGGGGGAAGCTTGAAAGAAATACAGTTCAGGAGCCGGTGCTGTGACACAGCGGGTTAACACCCTGGTCTGCAGTGCCAGCATCCCATACAGGTGCTGGTTTGAGACCCGGCTGCTCCACTTCCTATCCAGCTCTCTGCTATGGCCTGGGATAGCAGTAAAAGATGGCCCAAGTCCTTGGGCCCCTGCACCCATGTGGGAGACCTGGAAGAAACCCCTGGCTCCTGGTTTCGAATCGGCACAGCTTCAGCCGTTGCAGCCATTTGGAGAGTGAACCATTGGATGGAAAACAACTCTCTCTCTCTCTCTCTCTCTCTGTGCCTCTCCTCTGTGTAACTCTGACTTTCAAATAAATAAATGCATCTTAAAAAAAAAAAAAGAAATACAGTTCGAATTCAGCAATGTAATTAGGTCAAAAGTAAAGGTTGGAAAAATACATACCCTGTGCACATTGATTTAAAAGAAAAAGGAATAATAAAGAAGGTATTATACTGTCAACATCAGGTCAGGGAGATTTTATAGCAGAAAAAATAACTAGAGATGAATAAGGATATGGCACAAAGGTAAAAGGACCCATCCACCAGGAAGACACAACAATCCTGAATGTCTATGCAGCGAACAACAGAGCCTTAACCTACTCGAAGCATCACTGACAGAGCTGAAGGAGCAGCTTCCCAAGTGCACAGCTGTGGCTTCAGCCACTGTTGGAACTACTGGATGGAAAATCAGCAAGGTGTGCAAGATGAGACAAACAGCACAACCCGCAGCTCACCCACGTGACTCCATTTCTAGGACGTCTCTGAAATAAAATCGTAGAAATAGGAACAGATTTGTGGTGGGCAGTTAGGGATGGGAAGGAGGTCAGTGGGTTATACAAAGGCAGCAGGAGGAATCCTTGTGGGCTGGGAACTGCTCTGTGCCTTGACTGTGTTGTCAGAGACACAAATGCACATGATACAATTACATAGAACATTTACACACCTAGAAGATGAGTATAGACAAAGCTGGGGGAACCTGAGCAAGTTCAATGCACCTTATCAAGGTGTGTGTCCTAGTGGAGGTGTTGTGTGATGAACTTGAAAGATGCTACATTGGGGAAGTTGGTGAAAGCACAGGCAAGACCTCTCTGTAGGATTTCTTAGAATGACAGTGACCTTAAATGGGTGGGACTGAAGCCCTGCCATGCCCCACCCCACCCTGTCCTCCGCTTTTGAGTTTGTAATCAGGCCCCACCCAGGCCCCACCCCCTGTGCCTTTGGAAGGTATAAAGGGATGGCTTAACTTTGTTGTTGGGTTTCTTTCCTCTGTGGGGGGTGTTTTCTTTGTGAAGAATTTTTTTTCCCTCGTTTGGTTCCTTTTTGTGTTTTGGCTCTTTGCTCCTCCTCTCTATCTCTTGAGCTTGCCTATAATTTTCTTGTGCTTTAAATAAACCCTATATCCTTGCATATTTTTATGCTTCACTTTGAATTCTTTTTAAAAAAGATTTATTTATTTATTTAAAAGGTAGAGCGATAGGGAGAGACAGATCCATATGAGATGCTGGTGTCACAGACAGTGGCTTAATCAGCTTGGTCACAACGCAAGCTCCTGAATCATTATCTTTTAAAAATATATTTATTATGAATCTGAATGGCACAGTTAACAGAGACAGAGGGAGAGACAGCTTCTATCTGCTTGTTCATTCCCCAGATGGCTGCAATGGCTGGGGCTGAGCGAGGCTGAAGTCAGGAACCTGGAACTCCCTCTGGGTCTCTCTCATGTGCGTGGCAAACTTGGGCTATCCTCCACTGCCTTCTGAGGTGCATAGCTCTGGTATGGGATGCCAGAGGTCAGTCGCTCTGATTTGGGATGCCAGCATCATAAGTGGCAAATTAAACACTGCAGCACAATGCCGACCCCTCAATACAGATTTTTAAGTTTTATTTTATCTATTTGAAAGGCATAGTTTTACACACACACACACACACACACACACAGAGACAGAGAGAGAGAATCTTCCATCCTCTAGTTCATTCCCTAAATGGCCCCAAAGGCCAGGGCTGGGCCAAGCCAAAGCCAGGAGCCAGGAGCTTCTTCCAGGTCTCCCACATAGGCGCAGGGGCCCGAGCACTTGGTCCATCTTCTGCTGCTTTCCCAGGTGCATTACCAGAGAGCTGGATCAGAAGTGGAGCAGTGGGTACATGAACTGGCATCAGTATGGAATGCCGGCATTGCAGGCAGTGGCTTAACCTGCTATGCCACAGCTCTGGGCCCTTCCCTTAATAGATTTTAAAAGGTAGATATCACAGAAAGTATCTTCTAGGCTCACAAAGGGATGATGTTAGAAATTAATAACAGAAAGGAAATAGGAAAATTCATGAATTTGTGGAAATTAACACATTCTTAAACAACCAATAATGCAAAGAAGGCATTACCAGGGAAGTTAGAAAACATTTACAGAGGAATGAAAATGGAAACACAATATCCAAAAACTTAGGGGAAACAGAAAAAAGCAGTGCTAAGTGGGGAAATTCACAGCTGTATATATTTACATTAAAAAACAAAAAACGGGGCTGGCGCTGTGCCACACAAAGGTTAATGCCTTGGCCTGAAGCACAGGCATCCCATATGGGCGATAGTTTAAGACCCGGCTGCTCCACTTCCTATCCAGCTCTCTACTATGGCCTGGGATAGCAGTAGAAGATGGCCCAAGTCCTTGGGCCCCTGTACCTGCGTGGGAAACCTGGAGGATGCTCCTGGCTCCTGGCTTCGGATTGGCACATTGCAGGCATTTGGGGAGTGAACCAGTGGATGGAAGACCTCTGTCTCTCTCTCTCTCCTTCTCTCTCTCTCTGCCTCGCCTTTCTGTAATTCTGCCTTTCAAATAAATAAATGAATCTAAAAAAGAGTCAAAATTACTTGAATTGAAAACATATATAGTTCTACAAAAATAAACATTATATAGTGTTTTGTTTTGTTTTTTTTTTTTTTTTTTGGACAGGCAGAGTGGATAGTGAGAGAGAGAGACAGTGAGAAAGGTCTTCCTTTTTCCGTTGGTTCACCCTCCAATGGCTGCTGCGGCCGGCGCACCGCGCTGATCCGAAGGCAGGAGCCAGGTGCTTCTCCTGGTCTCCCATGGGGTGCAGGGCCCAAGCACTTGGGCCATCCTCCACTGCACTCCCTGGCCACAGCAGAGAGCTGGCCTGGAAGAGGGGCAACCGGGACAGAATCCGGTGCCCCGACCGGGACTAGAACCCAGTGTGCCGGCACCGCTAGGTGGAGGATTAGCCTATTGAGCTGCGGCGCTGGCCAGCATATTTTTATTAATTATTTGACTTTATTAGCCTATTGAGCCACAGCGCGCCAGCCATGGCGGCCATTGGAGGGTGAACCAACAGCAAAAGGAAAACCTTTCTCTCTGTCTCTCTCTCTCTCACTATCCACTCTGCCTGTCAATAAATAAATAAATAAATAAATAAAATAAAATTATTATAGAAGGGGATTGTGAACAATTGCACAAAAAGAAAATTGGATAGGGGAGAAATCTCATGAACGTAATGACTGTGGAAAAGCTGTGTCTATAAGTCAAACCTTGTAATGCATCAGAGAATTCACACAGGAGAGAAACCTTATGAATGCAATGGCTTGGAAAAGCCTATCTGTGTAAGTCACACCTCATCAAACATTCACAGAATTCACACAGGTGAGAAACCTCATAAATGTAATGATAGTGGAAAAGCCTTTGGCAATAAATCACAACCCATAATGCATCAGAGAACTCACACAGGGGAGTACCTTATAAATGTAATGACTGGAAAAGCCCTTTGCTGTTAATCACAACTCATAACACATAAGAAAAAATGTTTTCTAACTTCCCTTGTGATGTCTTCTTTGTAGATTGGATGAGTGGTGACAAATTCTTTCAGTTTCTTTTTGTTATGGAAGGTCTTTATTTCATATGCATTCATAAGTGAGAACTTTTCAGGGGAAAAAAAAAAGAAATTGGATGAGCTAGCTGAAATGGCCAATTTCCTAGAAACACAGAGGCACTCCAGATTGAATCAGGAAGAAACATCAAACCTGGATAGACATCTAAGTAGTGAGAAGATTAAATCGGTTATCAAAATGCACCCAACAAAAGAAGGCTTAGACCAAATGGCTTTACTGATGAATTCTACCAGGCATTTGAAGAGGAGCTAACATCAGTCATCCTTCTCAAACTCTTCCAAATAATTGAAGAGAAGTGACTCTGATTCATTCTATGAGATCAGTGTTATCCTGATACCAAAAGCCAGGCACATTCACTACAAGACAAGAAATCTGCAGGCTGATGATTGCCTAATGAATATTGATGCAAAAGCCTCCAAAAATACCACCAAACCAAAGTCATAAACATAATCCAATTATACAACATTTGAGTTTTATTTTAGTAATGCGAGGATGGCTCAACTTGAAAATTGATCAATGTAAAATAGACTAATTTTAATTAATGAAGGATAAAGCCTTTATGATCATCTCAGTTGGTGAAGAACTGGTATTTGACAAACTATAACATTGCTTCATGGTAAAAACAATATGAAAACTAGGAATAGAAGGAAATTTCCTCAACATGATAAAGGTTATACACTTCCCCCCATAGCTAACATCACATTAATTGGTAAAAAGAGGGTGTATAAATTTTGTTTATTTTTTCAGAAAACTAGCTTTTCATTTCACTGATCTTTTGTATCATTTTTTTTGGTTTCAATTTTGTTTATCTCTTCTCTAATTTTAATTATTTCTTTCCTCCTACTAATTGTGGGTTTGGTTTGTTCTTGTTTTTCTAGGTTCTTGGGATGCACTGTTAGATCATTTGTTTGATGCCTTTCCAATTTCTTGATATAGGCACTAATTACCATACACTTTCCACTTAAGACTGCTTTTGATGTATGCCATACATTTTGATATGTTGTGTTGTCATTTTCATTCATTTCTAGAAATTTTCTGATTTCCCTTTTGATTTCCTGTATGACCTACTGTTCATTCAGGAGCATGTTGTTCAGACTCCATTGTGTTTGCATATTTTCTAAAGTTGTTAGTTTCTAGCTTTATTCTATTGTGGTCAGAAAAGATACATGGTATGATTTCAATATTTTTGAATTTGCTGAGACTTGCTTCATGGCCTAGCAAATGGTCTATCCTAGAGGAAGTTCCATGTATTGATGAAAATAATGTGTATTCTTCAACTGCAGGATGCAATGTTCTGTGGATATCAGTTAGGTCCATTTGGTCCATGGTGTAGATTAGCTCTGAGTTTGTTGATTTGTTGTTTAGTTCATCTGTCCATTGATGAAAGTGGGGTGTTGAAGCCCCCACTATTATTGTATTGGAGACTATGTCTCCCTTTAGATACATTAACACTTGTTTTAAATAGCCAGGTGCTCAGGCATTGGGTGCATATACATTTAGTATAATCACATCTTCCTGTTGAACTGATCCCCTTAGTCATTACATAATGCCCATCTTTGTCTCTTTTAACAGTTTTTGTGTTAAAGTCTATTTTGTCTGGTATTAGAATGATTACACTTGCTCCTTTTTGCTTCCTGTTAGCATGGGATATCTTTTCCCATTGTTTCACTTTCAGTTGTGTGTATCTTCATTGGTGAGATGTGTTTCTGGCAGGCAACATATAGGTAGGTCTTATTTTTGAATCCATTCTTCCAGTCTGTATCATTTAATTGGAGAATTAAGCCATTGACATTCAAGATTATCACTGATAAGTAATGACTTTATTCTTCTTTTTTTCCAAAAATATTCCTAGTGTTTGCTTTGGATTTCCTTTGTAATTTTACTAGGAGATTTTCTGCCTTCATATTCTTTCGCAATGATAACTATCTTTCTCTGTTCTGTATGTAGCACATCCTTAAATATCATTTGTAAGGCCGGATGAGGGGTGACAATTTCTTTCAATTTCCATTTGTTTTGAAAGGTCTTTATTTAATCTTCATTTAAAAATGAGAACATTGTTGGTTACAGTATTCTAGTTTGACAGTTCTTTTTTTTTTCTTTTAGGATTTGGACTATGTCTCTATTCTAGTCTATAGGATTTCTGATGCAAATTCAGCTGTCAGTATAATTGGAAATCCTCTTAAGGTAATCTGGCATTTCTCTTACGCACATTTTAGAATCTTTGTTTTACTTTTGAAAGTTTGACTATAACATATAGTATTGAAGATCTTTTCTGATCATATCTATTAGGAGTTTTATGTGTTTCCTGTCGCTCCTCCGCTCGCGGAGGAGCGGCACCAGACCGGACGCTGTTATTCCCTTTCAGTCGGTTTTTTCTACAGTAAAGCAAGAACAAGTAAAGAGAAGAAAGAAAGAATGAGATAACAAACTCCCCAGCGAGCTCTCCAACCAATTCTCCAACCAACCCCCCCCCCCCCACCGTGCCGTCTCTCTTCCCCTTTTATAGTCCTCTCCCACCAATCTGTGCTCTGCTGTCCATGTGCAGAGCACGCCGTTCTCTTCCAATCAGAGGTAGGATCAGCTCCTGCAGCTTCTTAGTCAAATTGATGAAGCAGCTGTGTACAATTTATTTACTCCCTCTCAGCGCCAGGCTGTGGGAGGCGGGCCCTGCCTCCCACATTTCCTATTCTTGGATGTCCCTATCTTTCTCCAAATAAATAAATTTTTCTGCTTTCATTTCACTGAGTCATTCTTTTAATCCATTCTCTTTTTCCACACCATCAGTAACTCCTAAGACACGTATGTTTGGTCATTTGATAGTATCCCATAAGTCTTAAACACCATTTTCAGTTTTTCTTTTTTCCATGTGATTGAGATATTTCCAAGGATCTGTTTTCTAGCTCAGATATTTTTTCTCTGCCTCATCAAGTCCATAGTTAAGGTATTTCCTATTTGACATATTGAATTCTTCATTTTCAATATTTCAGTTTGAGTTCTTTTCAATGTCTCTATCTC
Source organism: Oryctolagus cuniculus (assembly GCF_964237555.1). Lineage (NCBI taxonomy): Eukaryota > Metazoa > Chordata > Mammalia > Lagomorpha > Leporidae > Oryctolagus > Oryctolagus cuniculus. Next base: position 86,628,110 of record NC_091440.1, read on the forward strand.
CTGGCAGAATGTCTCATACATGTCATGTATGGATTTTTTAAAACTCATGCATATGTTTCTCTGTGTTTTTGCGTAGTCTTATGATCGTTCTTCTGAATTCCTTTTCAGACATTTAATCAATCTCTTCATCTCCAAATTCTCATATTGAAGTGTTGTTGTGTTCCTTTTGGGGAGTCATATTGTCTTCCTTGTTTGTAGTTCCTGCATATCTACATTTATTTTTAGGCACTTTTTGGAAACACCTGTTGGTTTTCTCCTCTGAGGGCTTCTTCCTTTGAACTATACCTCTGTGGCTTAGTGGAGTGTTTGGTCCTTCAGTGGATATCCAGAAGCATGTGTTGAGGGTGGGCCAGGGTGCTCAGGCCAGTGCCTGAGGGTATGGCAAGAATCTAGAGTGACACCCAAATTAGGCACGAAAGATCTCTGTCGTCAGCAGGGGAGGATATGACTGGGTAGGCTGGCATGATCACAGCTTCACTGCCCCTCTGCCAAGGTGCACCACCTGCACAGGGCAAGCCTACAATGTTGCACACCCCACCCACGCAGGCACGTGAACTGTACAAAGTTATCTGTGTGTTCCTCAGTGTGAGCATGGAACCTTCTGTGATGACCCACTCCTGGCATTCAGAAAAATCTGGACCTCTGAAGCCAGAAGCAGTGATTCCCCAAAGACCCAGCCACACCACAAGCCCTATCAGACAGTCACTGAATTCCCATGGTCATAGTTCATGGGACTCCCACAGTCATAAGGAGCAGGGGATCCACTTGCAGTCCCAGGAGCCCACTCTATATTAGTTGGTTGGTGCTATGCCTTGGTAAGTCAAGTCTGGACACCTTGATAGAGTGAGGGGAGAGGAGTGCTTCACAGGGCTAAGCAGGCATCCTGTCCCCTGCCAACCCTCCAAGCCACAAAGTCAATGGGGACTGCAGATTTATCCCTCTGACAAAATCCCCTGTAGCATGGGCTGCAGCAGCTTCTACTTGCCTTTTTAAGATGGATTCCCTTCCTGCTAGTAACTGGGTGTCCTTGGGGGAGGATTTGAAGAAAGCAATGTGCTCTCCCTTCCCAGAGTTAGGCGGGCACCTTGCCTCACACTGGCATTCCAGGCTGGATTCAAAGTCAGTGGGGTCTGTGAGGTTCTCCCTTAAGCAATAACACCAGTGGTATAGGCTGCTGCAGGTTTCTCTCACCTTGCTCCAAGAAGATGGTGTCTCCTCCAGTCTCTGGCTGCAAAAGTCACCGGTACCATTCCATCTGCTGCTGCATGACTGTATCCCTACTGTTCTTTGGCATCTCTTTTCTCTGTAGAATTTCCACTGCAAACTACTCTCCAACTTTCCCCCAGGAATGCCATTCCTCTTCTTTTCTTCTGTTATTTTTTCATCATCAAAGTCAGTATATCTTTTCCCTATTCTGCCATCTTGGCTCCTTCCATCAGTGTTTTTTTTTTTTTTTTTCCTGTGATTATGCTTTTGATGTCAAGTCTAAGAGCACTCTGTGAAGCCCTTAGTCCCAAAGATTTTCTCCTGAAATTTTTTCTAAAATATTTTCGATTTTACACTTAGGTCTACAATTTATTTTGAGTTGATATTTTTGTGTAAGATGTGAAATTTTGGTCCTGTTTCATTTTGCTTATGAGTATCTAATTGTTTCAACACCATTAAAGACTAACTTTTTCTTGTTTAATTGCTTGTGCATCTTTGTGAAAAAGCCATGGTTGTCTCTGTGCCACTCTATTTCTAGTTCTCTACTCCATTCTGTTGGTCGCTGTCTCTCACTTCCACTGATGGCACTCTGTCTTGAGTGAGGCAGCTGTGGAGTCCATCTTGAAATCTAGGAGAGTTACTCCTCCCACTTAGTTATTCATTCTCAGAATTATTTTAGCTACTTTGATTCCTCATTCTCCATATAAATTTTAGAGTGAGCTTGTCCATTTCTCAAGAGAGCTTGATGGCATTTCAATAAGAACTGTGTTAAATAATTTGATATGAGATAATTAATATTTTTGTTGTGCTTGATCTTCTAATACATGAACACTGTTTGTCTCTATTTAGGATCTTTGATTTCTTCCATCAACATTTTGTATTCTCTTGCCTTATAAAAAGTTTACATTTATCTTTTTGGCCACCATTTGATTTTTGACCTTCACCCTTGCTTTGTGTGTTTCTTTTTTAAGAAGTCTTATTTATTTGAAATGAAGAGGGAGGGAGGGAGAGGAAGAGGGAGAGGGAGAGGGAGAGGGAGAGGGAGAGAGAGAGAGAGAGAGAGAGAGAGAGAGAGAGAGAAAGATTTTATCTCATTCTCTAGTTTACTTCCCAAATGTCCACAACAGTGGGGACTGGGCTGGTAGAAGGCTGGAACTCAATCTGGGACTCCCATCTGGGTGGCAGAAATTCAAGTACTTGAATCCTACCCTGCTGCCCCTCAGGGTATGTATGCATTAACAAGAAACTGGAATGGGAAACAGAGCCAGAACTCAAACCCAGGCACCCCAATATGGAGTGTTCCAAGTAGTGTCTTAATCACTGGGCCAAATGCTTACCCTGTACATTTCTTATAAACAACATATAACCGAGGTTTTATTTTTTTATTTTTGACAGGCAGAGTGGACAGTGAGAGAGAGACAGAGAGAAAGGTCTTCCTTTTGCTGTTGGTTCACCCTCCAATGGCTGCCGCGGCCAGGGCATCGTGCTGATCCGAAGCCAGGAGCCAGGTGCTTCTCCTGGTCTCCCATGCGGGTGCTGGGCCCAAGGACTTGGGCCATCCTCCACTGCACTCCCTGGCCACAGCAGAGAGCTGGACTGGAAGAGGGACAACCGGGACAGAATCCGGCGCCTGGACCCGAACTAGAACCCGGTGTGCCGGCGCCGCAAGGTGGAATAGATTAGCCTATTGAGCCAAGGCACTGGCCCGAGTTTCCTTTCTTCTTTTCCCAACTGATTGTCCTTGACCTTCACCTGCTACCTCTACTTTGTTTTTTAATTTCCTTCTTTTACTTTGTGATTTGCTTTATGATTTGGGGGCATTGATTCAGTTCCTTTCCCTTCTCTTCCCTCCCTCATGCTCTTTTGGATACTTTATCACACTTTTCCATCCCATTTGCCCATTCCTAATTATTGTCCTTGAATGCAAACTGCTATTCTCTTACTCAAGATGAAGTGCCTGACACCACTGCTCCGCTATGCTCTCCATCCCCAGTGTCCACATCTCCCACTAGAAGGACGCTTTGGATGCTATCAGCTCTTACAGTATGCTCAGCCCATTCCCAATTCCTAGATGTTGTTGACATAAAGAGTATTTTTAGTTGCAGCTGATTACTTGGCCCTATCACAGAAGTTCTCCTATTTCAAGGATCTCTAGTGTTTACAGTTCACATTCCCAGTCTGTTATTTGCTGTCTAGATTAACCACATATTGCAAAATTCTCTGCTTACCATAAACTCCTTTTCTGTTTGCTTCCTTTACATATTTCTTCTTCCTCTGCTCCTCAGTCCCACTCCTCTTCCTTGTTATTCCTGACAGGGCCTTTTCTGGAACCTTCTCCCTAGGTGGGCTATGTGAATGATGACCTCTGAATCCTTGCATCATAACAGGTGTTTTTCTTGCACTGTAACGCATGGAAAATATCTTACCAGGCTTTGTGTTCTTGGGTCCTAGCTCTTTTCTCAGTATTCTGTAAACATTATTCTATGACTACACTAGTTTCTCATGCTGCACTGGATATGCAAAGTCCAATGCCAGTTGATTTCATTTCCCCCATAAGTAACTTGCTCTTTTGGTTTAGAAACATGTGAAATTTATTTTTAAACTTGAAAGTGTCCAGTTTTACCAGGATACACCTTTTTATCATCTCTCCTAAACCTGCACAAAGAAGTTTACAAATGAACAATAATTTCCTTGATATTTTCTGTATTGCCTCTTCCTTTTTTTCCCCCCTTCTGGCCTTCATATTGCTTTCTTAGGTGAGTCTCCACGATTTTTCTTTCAAGTGTTTTTTATTTTCATTTATAAATGTCTTCTCTCTGTATTTATGGACGGGGGGGACTGCTGTGTAACATTTTTCCATGTCCAGTCCGACAGGACCACTTGGCTATCCTATAAGAATTCAAACTGCTCCTCTACCAGCCTGAACTCACCTGTTCAGTCTTGGCTCCCATGCTCTGCTGCTCTGAATACGCCCTTGTGAAGATGATCATCTTCCACTGCTTTCCTAGGCCATAGCAGAAAGCTGGATGGGAAGTGGAGCAGCTGGGACTTGAACCATAGGATGCTGGCACTGCAGGCTGAGGCTTTACCTACTACACCACAGCATCAGCCCCTGGGCTTACTTCAAAACAGTTCCTTTCTTCCTTCCCCTGAGAGCTTTGAGGGTAGAACTCAGATAAGTGTGGGCACACTGCAAGTGTGCTTTCCAGAGTTTTATCTCTCAAGCCAGTCCTCACTTAGTCTCCAGCAGTTTGTTACTTACCTAGTAAGTGTTCCTATGTGGCTTCAATTGTGGCTTCTGCTCCATTAGGCACTGGTGGTCTGTGTCTGTCTGTGTCTCTAATTTTCAGGGTGTCAGTTTGCCCCATGACCTCAATTATCTGATCGATTGAAGAATTGTTGGTTTTTAAATTGTTGAGTTTCTCTCCCTCCCTCCCTCCTTCCCTCCTTCCCTCCCTCCCTTCCTTCTTTTCTTCCTTCCTTCCTTTCTCTTTTGTTCATTTGTTCATTCTCTCTCTCTCTCTCTCTCTCTCCTCCCTCCCTCCCTCCTTTGCTTTCCTTGTTTTGAGATTGGAAATGATGTATTCTAACCTCTTTACATGTTAGGTGAGAAACTGAAAGTCAATGCTATTGATTTTTGTGAGTTAATTTTATATCCTGCTATCTTATGAAATTCTTTTATTGTTTGAATTATTTTATCTTTGATTTTTGTAGTAAGGCTTTTGCAGGTTTGCCATTATGTCATATGCAAATAGATTTGGTTCAATTTTCTTTTCCTTATGCCTTGTTTTGCTTGCTCCAATCATACTGTGTTGACTGGTACCTATGGAGGGAGTGGACACTCTGCCATGCTTCTGACTTAACATGGCTCTTGGGTTTCCCAAATTTTAAAAAAGATTTATTTATTTGAAGGGCAGAATTATAGGCAGGGAAAGATGGAGGGAGAGAGAGAGGGAGCGCTTCCATTCACTGGTTCACCACCCTCTCCCAAATGGCCCCAAAGTCCAGGGCTGATGCCAGCAGTCTGGAACTCCATATTGGTCTCCCAGGTGGATGGCAGGGGTCCAAGTACTTTCCTAGGCATGGTAGAATGGAGTTGGATCAGTAGTGGAGCAGCCAGGACTTGAACTGGAGCTCACATGGGGTACCACATGTACCACAGCACCGACCCCTAGGGCTCCCAATTAAATAAGATGCGGGCTTTAGGACTGCATTTTATATATTTTGGTGTATGTTTTGAAATGTAGCTTTGATTATTTTTAAGTATGGCAAGGTCAACAGTTTAGGAGAAGACTACCATAGTCAAGATAATTTGGAGGTGGTTAAGGCATCACCTGGAACAAGTGCATCCCAGATCAGAGTGCCTGGCTTTGCAAAATTTTTTTATCAAAATAAATTCATCTTTTAGTTCCATTTCTGTGAACTTTTGAAAGTCCTCTCATAGAATTTGAAATACACTGCCTTAACTTTAAGACATAAAAAGGTCAGAGAGAAAGAAACTTGTTGTAAACTGACAGGTACTCCCGTATGTAAGGGAGCATGTTACCCAATTATTTCGATTCCTGCACTTGTTCTTAGAATCATTGTGAATGATCAGCTACAAAATTAGATTGATAATGAATGATGTTGTACTGATTTTTAAAAAATATTATTTATTAATTATTTGAAAGGTAGAGTTACAGAGAGGCAAAGGCAGAAGCAGAGAGAGACACACGCACACACACACACACACAGAGAGAGAGAGAGAGAGAGAGAGGGATTTTTTTTCCATCTGTTGCTGAACTCCTCAAAAGTCTGCAACAACATGGGCTAGGCCAGGGTGAAGCCAGGAGCCCAGAACTCCATCTGGGTCTCCTATGAGGGTGGCAGGGGTCCAAGAACACAGACAATTTTCTGATGGCGTCCCAGGCATATTAGCAGGGAGCTGGATCAGAAATGGAACAGTTGGGACTTGAACCAGCACTCCATTATGGGATGCCAGCATTGCAGCTAGCAGCTTAACCTGCTGCACCACAACACCTGTCCCAATAATGCTATTGACATAAATCAGTCACCAACAGTGGCATAATTTTCTAAGCTGCTGAACAATTCTTGACTCATATCCAAACAAATCAAAGTATTAATTTTACCTTGATCTACATTATAGTTGCACACTAGACATTTCAGTGTATGTCAAAATGATGCAAAAATACATGCATGTATATAAAGGAGAATTGTCTTAAATATAGAACATTATGAATGAATTTTCCACATATATGAATGTTCAGTATGACATTTGTTGTTATCCAGGAATGTCCCATGAGTTGGAAGACATCTAACATCCCTGGCACCTACTCACTAACTGCCAGTACCCTTCCCCAAGTGGTTTCAGTAACCAAACATACTTCCACCTTGTGGGAAATCACTGGGCTAGATGAATTCAGTCTGGTTTAGCTGGTGGTAATTCAGTTCTGTGAATATTGTCCATCTCAAGGGGCATGTCCTTTATGCAGACAGTTGAGAAAAAGCCAAAATGAGTTGGAAAATGGTCACCTTCACAAGTAGTATAGCAATGTAGATAAGAGCAAGGAGATGGGTTGGGCGTTTGGTGCAGCAGTTAAGATACTGTTTGAGATGCCCACATCCCATAAAGGAGTGCCTAGGTTTGAGTTCTGGCTCTATTTCCAATTCCAGCTTCCTGCTAATGCACCCAAGGAGAATGCAGATGGTGGCTCTAGTAGTTGCATCCCTGCCTCCCACATGGGAGACCTGGAATGGTTTCTTGGCTCCTGGAATACACCTGTCTCAGCCCCGGCTATTGCAGGCATTTGTGTGTGAGTCAACAGATGGGAGAGCTTTCTGTCTCTCTGTCTCCTGCCTTGCTAATGAGTAAAATAAATAAATAAAAATTTAAAAAGCAAGCAGATCCCATTTCCCTCAAGTAATCATTACTTTGCAAAAATGACACTGATCAGTACAGTGGTATGAAATGGGCACTCCCATTTATTTCAATTGTGCTATAAAATTTTTAAAGCAATTCATTAAGAGTCCTTTAGTGCATATATAGCCTTATAACAAGTTATCCCATTTCTTGGGATGTCCAAACTGGTACATGTTACCCTGCTGGTTTTGTGGATGTCATGAGCTTTGACAAGATCAGAGAGAATTTCTGCCTGACCTGTGACACCAAGGGTCACTTTGCTGTTCATTGTATTATACCTGAGGAAGCCAAGTACAAGTTGTGCAAGGTGAGAAAGATCTTAGTGGGCACAAAAGGAATCCTTCATTGCGTGACCCATGATGCTCCTACCATTGGCTACCCTCATACCCTCATCAAGGTGAAGGGCACCATTCCCACTGACCTGGAGGCTGGCAAGGTGACTGACATCACCACATCTGACACTAATAGCCTGTGCATGGTGCCTGGAGATGCTACCCTGGGAAGAACTGGTGTGGTCACCAACAGAGAAAGACATCCTGGTTCTTTTGATGTGGTTGATATAAATGACGCCAATGGCAGCAGCTTTGCCACTCAGCTCGCCAACATTTTCACTGGCAAAGGCAACAAGCCTTGGACTTCTCTTCATCAAGGAAGGGGAATCTGCCTCACCTTTGCTGAAGAGAGAGATGGGAGACGGGCTGCCAGACAGAGCAGCGGGTGAAATGCTCTCTAGGTGACAGGCTATATAATAATAGATAGAATTAAAAAGGAGAGAATGTCCAACATGGGAAGCAGTCCATACAGCAGATTCAGAGAATGACAGTCACTTTAAGTAGCACTCTGACCTCAGAATCAGTCTTAAGGTATTCTGGTTTGGCTGAAAAGCCCACGAGAGCATTTCAGACATGGAAAGCCAAGATACTGGAAAAACATGTCCTATATGAAGGACCTTGGTAGGTGAGACCCCAGTGGAAAGAAGTGGTCATCAAAGAAGGAGGTACTTTTCTCTGAAGGGAGGAGAGAACTTCCAATTTGCTTATGGCCTTGTCTAAATACTGATGGAGTTTGTGGTTTCAAAAAGCTTCCATAGCCTAAGCAGCTCATGTCAAGAGCCTCAGGTGATCACTGACGTCATATGTTAGAGTGTTAATTGTTAAATTAACAATAGGAGTCACTGTGCACTAACTCCCTATGCAGGACCTCTGTTCTCAATGAGTTGTATTATGAGAGTTAATAGTAAAACTTGTTCTCAAAGATTTATTTTATTTTAGTGTATTAAGTGGAGGATATTCTTATGTCTTGTCTTAGTTATGCCTAAGTGTCCAAGTCCATTGCTTGTTTTCTTAGGTGCTTCCTTAATTAATAATAAAAACCATTCTCAAGGACTTCAAATTATTAAATAGAGGATATTCTTATGTCTCACAGTTATAGTTATGTCTAAGTGCTCACAGAAGATGTATCATTCTGGGTGCTTGTTTAAAATTAAGTTTCTAAAAAAAAAAAAAGAAAATGAAATTAACTTCAAGATGCAATGACTTTGAACAGCCCTTGTCTCCACTGTTGAGGAATAGGTTTGTGTGTGTGTGTAGGGGGGTGGGTGTGTTTGTGTACAAATTGTTGAACTCTTTACTTAGTACAGAGTTGGTCTTCTGTGTATAAAGGTAATTGAAAATGTATCTTAGTGGAGAATGGGACTGGGAATGGGAGAGGGAGGTGGAGGAGGGGTGGGAGGGTGGATATAGTGTGAAGAGTCACTACATTACTAAAACCGTACTTATGAAATGCATGAAGCTTGTATTCTTTAAATAAAAGGTTTCTTTGAGAAAAAAATTAAAATAAATAAATAAATATAAAAAATAACTGTTCAACTGAATTGTTCCCTAGCTACTCAGCTCATCTACAATTTTTTAATCATGTAGAATTTCTCTCTTTCCGGAAGGGATTTAAAGACTGGTTCATGTAACACTTAATCCCTGGGTACATACTAGTTGAGTAATTCATTAATGAGCCAGGCAGTACACTTTCCAGGAGCACAAAGGGAATAGAGAAGTCTGCAGAGCCTTGAGGTTCTCTTGACACCAACGCCAAACTGTAAACTTTCGTTACCTCTGTAAGTATTTCTAAACCACCTCTACTTAGGTTCCAGAGTTCAGAAAACTGTATGTGTGTTTCTTATATCCAAGTCTAAGAAATTTTCTCTACTCAAATTACTTTAGGCATCTGCATGGTGTCATTGTAATTTCACAAGATGACAATTCAGATAGTTTCTCTAGAGAGTGGGTTAACTGGCTGACACTAACCACTGAGTTACTGATCCTACAAAATGGTGTGGATTAAATCCTGGGCTCCAAAAGCTTCCAAAAAGAGACTTCTCAGTAAGGGGTTTTTACTCACAGCTGGGTTTTCTCCCATGGACTCTTTGGGCAATCCATGCATGTACGTGCATCTTTGCCCAGGTTCCCGTGGAAACAACATCATTTAGTAGGACTGCTTTCGACTCCAGCTGCCTCTGAGCTCTGGAGTTTTCTTTTCTCACCATCTGGAGATTTTTGGTTCCTTGGCTCAAAAACAAAACCTGGCGCCATCTACTAGCATCCTCTAGTACTGCATTAAGATCATGTCTTGGAGTTCTGTGGATGTAGTAAGCACCACACTTTTCTCAACTCCAGTGAAGTCAAGCCTAGGTGTTGGAGCTTCGAAGATGGCTAAGACACGGTCACTGCCACAGGCAGATTTTTAGTCTAGCTGGAAGGCAGAAACTCTCAGAGTGTTGGGACTGTGTGGTGGCAGAGGAACATGTTGCTAGAACATGAGTCATGCATGCATCATTTTAACCCTTGGACTCCCCAGGTTCAGGAGGGATACCAGACTCCATACAGGGAGACCAATTAGGAGGCTGTTAACAAAATAGCCTCAAAAGTCCAAACACAAAATCTCCTCTCTCTTAAATGCAAAGTACTGCTAACTTGACTAGTCATGGCGTAGTTGGGGAGAAGCTTCTACCATATTTAACACTTGTTGCCTGTCCTCAGTTGTCCACTTGTTGCCAAGTGGGGGTAACACATGAAAATCCTTCAATTGGGACAAATACTCGTAGTTGAGATTCCAAGGATTTCCTCATGCTATAAAGGTATCTAATTGATGGTTAATAGAGCTCCTTACAAATAAACAAATCCACTCTCAGTTTCCACATTCTGTTCCTGATAACTATAGGAGGATCTGGTTGCACTTTTTTTTTCATGTCAGCAGAAAAATATAAGGGGCTCTATCACAAATTATATGTTGGGGCTGGTGCTATGGGGTAGCAGGTAAAGCCACCGCCTCAGTACCGGCATCCCGTATGGGCACTGGTTCGAAACCTGGCTGTTCCACGTCCCATCCAGCTCCCTGCTATGGCCTGGGAAAGCAGTAGAAGATGGCCCGAGTCCTTGGGCCCCTGCACCCATGTGGGAGACCCGGAAGAAGCTCTTGGCTCCTGGCTTCAGATCAGCCCAGCTCTGATCGTTGTGGCCATTTGAGGAGTGAACCAGCACACAGAAGATCTCTCTCTCTCTGCCTTTGCCTCTGCCTCTCTGTAACTCTTCCTTTCAAATAAATAAGTAAATCTTTAAAAAAAAATTATACACAAGTGATTTTAGCCAAAGGGCTGAGAAGAGATCGATTATAGATAAGGTCATCTGGATTTTGACTCGATCATCAGTTTCACGTCACATCTCTAGGGGGTAATCAGATTGTTTGCCTGCTCAAACTTTCAGATGCCTTAAAACTCTTCTGGATACAAATAATAGACTCGAAGCCCCTTTTCACTTATTCAAATATCAAAATTGTTGAAAAGAGGCAACAGGAAATTTCCCAGAAAGATTTTTTTAGAAGAAAAATATTTAACTTCGTCATTATTGCTTCTTATCTATCTTATTCTTCTTTCATTGAAGGGTCCAGGGGTCCGGGCACATCTTCCTGGTTAATCTTGCGTTTTTTATCTGTATCTCAATTAATAGATGCAGATGCAGTTTATTTATTGGAATTACTGTGTGGTATTTTGTTGTGTGACTATCCTAGCTATTAGTTTTCCAGTCTTAAAACATGTAGCCTAGCTGTTGCTGTTATTAAGAACCACATTGTGTCATGGATTCTTCCTTTATTATGTAGATTCTCCCTATATTCCTATAACTGCAGCAGAGGTTAGGAGCTGAGCAACTGGGCAATGGAGTTGGAGCTGCATTTTGAGCTGCCAGGTGTGAGTTACTGGAATCGGAGGGTGGCTTCACTAATTTGCATCTTTGTAAGCTCCTTTGCAGGCCTCGATCTCAGCATGTTTAAAGGTAATACCTCATTACCTTCCAACATTTCCTGTTCCGATAAGAAGTCTGTTGAAATTCCTTGGCAGATAATCTTTCTTCCTACCATGGCTATGAGGATTGTCTTTGTCCTGAATGTTCTCAAGTCTCTGGATGTAGAATTTCTCGTTTTATTTTTTCTGTTTAGTACCCAACGTGCATGAGAATGTGTTTCTTCTGAAAAAGGACCTGTTCCCATTTCTTTAAACATTTCTTCTCTGTCGTGCCCTCCCTTCCTTTATTTTGAAAATTCTCAATTTTCTTTCCAAGTCTCATCCTTTTTTTTTTTTTTAATTTATTTATTTGAAAGTCAGAATTACACAGAGAGAAGGAGAGGCAGGGAGGGAGGGAGGGAGGGAGAGAGAGAGAGAGAGATGTCTTTCATCCGCTGGTTCACTCCCCAGTTGACTTCAACGGCCGGAGCTGCACCAATCCAAAGCCAGGAGCCAGGAGCTTCTTCCAGGTCTCCCACACAGGTGCTGGGGCCCAGGGACTTGGGCCATCTTCTACTACTTTCCCAGGCAATAGCAAAGAGCTGGATTGGAAGTGGAGCAGGGGCTAGCACCATGGCGCAGCAGGTTAACGCCCTGGCCTGAAGTGCTGGCATCCCATATGGGCGCCGGCTCAAGACCTGGCTGCTCCACTTCTGATCCAGCTCTCTGCTATGGCCTGGGAAAGCAGTAGAAGATGGCCCAAGTCCTTGGGCCCCTGCACCCACGTCGGAGATCTGGGGAAAGCTCTTGGCTCCTGGCTTCAGATGGGCACAGCTCCGGCCATTGTGGCCATTTGGGGAGTGAACCAGTGGATGGAAGACCTCTCTCTCTTTGGCTCTCCTCTCTCTGTGTAACTCTGACTTTCAAATAAATAAATAAATCTTAAAAAAAAAAAAAAAAGGAATTGGAGCAGCCAGGTCTTGAAGCGGCACCCATATGGGATGCCAGCACTGCAGACGGTGGCTTTATCCACTATACCACAGCATCAGCCCCCTCATTCTCTTTAATATTTTTATTGCCTCTCTGTACTGCATTCTCACTGCTATTTCCAATTCACTGATTTTATCTTTGGCTCTATCAGGTCTGGAAATTATCTTGTATGTTGCAGATTTTATTTCAGTGGTGGTATTTTTCATTTCTACAATGTCTAGTAGTTTCTTTTATAAAGATTCATTTTATTTATTTATTTGAAAGGCAGAGTTACAGGAAGGGGGAAGATACATAGAGACCTTCTGTGCCTTTGTTCACTCCCCAAATGGTCACAATGGCCAGAGCCAGGCAGATCTGAAGCCAGGAGCCAGGAGCTTCTTCCGGGTCTCCCACGTGGGTGCAGGGGCCTAAGCACTTGAGCCATTATCCACTGCTTTTCCAGGCCGTAGAAGAAAGCTGGATTGGAAGTGGAGCAGCTGGGATATGAACTGGCTCCCATATGGGATGCCAGAGCAACTGACAGAGGCCAAGCCTACTATGGCATAGTGCTGGCTCCTTCTCCTCTTCCTCCTCCCCCCACCCCCACTCTCCTCCCCCACCTCTTTCTCTTTTTTTTTTTTTTTAAGGTAAGTTACTTAGGGATGGACTGATTGATTATTTGTTTGAACTAGTGAGAACAAAACTACTTAGAAAATAAAAATTGTGACCAGTGTTGTAGCATAGCAGGTTAAGCTGCTGCTTGCTACACTGGATCCTATATGAGTACTGGTTTGAGTTGCAGTTGCTCCTCTACTTCCAATTCTGCTCCCTGCTAATGCACCTGGGAGAGCAGCAGGGTTTGGCTCAGGTCCCTGAGCCTCTGTACCCACATGGGAGACCTAGGAGAAGCTTGTGGCTCCTGGCTTTGGCCTGGCCCAGCTGTTGCTGCCATTTGGGACGTGAACCAGCAGATGGAAGATCTCTGTCTGTCTGTCTCTTTCTGTAACTCTGCCTTTCAAATAAGTAAAATAAATCTCAAAAAAAGTTAAAGAAGAATGGCACTAATAAAATAGGGGAAATTTCAGAAGAAGTTTGGTGTAAGGCAGGACATTTAGCTGATGTTCTAATAATTCAGTGGCTGGGTTTGAAGAAGCAACAAAGAAGGCATTGTGCCTGTGAGTGTTCACAGATTACTTAACATTCCAGAAGTGAAGGAAGAAGGGAGCCAGGCTTGGGCAGTGCCTTGGCAGTGGGGAAAACTCACAGAGCAGTGAGGACATCACCAAGCTGGGACTTCCAACTGCAAACCCACTGTCATCTCACTCAGTGAAAGTCAGCAGATCTTCCTCTGTGTGCCCCTGGAGCTCAGCTTCTAGATCCTCTCCTAACACCCCAGAGCCTTTTGGCCTTGGTTTGCTTTTGACTTTGAAGATTCATGATGAGGTGCCTTGGTACAGGACCTGTTTCCATCTACTGAGCCAGCATTGGGCAAGATTTTCAGCCAGGAAGCTCACATCTTCCAGTTCTGGGACGTTTTCTTTCGGTATTCTGTTGCCAAGTGTTTTCCCTCCATCCCTTCTTTCTCCTCATCAGAAAGTCCCTTACTGAGATGTGGCACCTCTTAGATTGGTTCTCTTAAGATTTAGAATTTTTTTTTTTTGCCTATTTCTAGGTTTTTCACATTTTGAGATATTTTGTGGGAAGGTTCCTCCTTTTTGTCTATTTCTTTACTGAATTTTCCGTTTCTGCTGCTATATTTTCAATATCTTCAGTGGTGTCTATATTTCTACGAATTTTCCTTTATAAATAGCATTCTGGGGGGCCGGCACTGTGGCATAGTGAGTAAAGCCGCCTGCACCACCGGCATCACATATGGGCTCCAGTTCAATGCTGGCTGCTCCACTGCTGATCCAGCTTCCCGCCTGGGAAAGCAGCGGATGACGTCCCGACCACCTGGGCCCCTTCCACCCACGTGGGAGACCCAGGAAGAATCTCCTGGGTCCTGGCTTTAGCCTGGCCTGGAGCTGGCTGTTGCGCCATCTGAGGAGTGAACTAGTGGATGGAAGATTTCTCTCTGTCTCTCTTCTCTCTATCACTCTGCTGTTCAAATAAATCAATAAGTAAAATCTTTTTTGTCTTTTTTTTTAAAGAAATAGCATCTGTTCTTTAAGATCTATTTTTATTTATTTGAAAGGCAGAACCACAGAGAGAGAAAAGAGAGAGAGAGGTCTTCCATCCACTGGTTCACTCCCCAGATTGCACAACAGCCAGCGCTGGGCCAGGCCAAATCCAGGAGCCAGGAGCTTCATCCAGGTCTCCCACACCAGTGCAGGGGCCCAAGAAATTGCGTCATCTTTCTGCTGTTTTCCCAGGTGCATTAGCAGGGAGCTGAATTGGAAGTGGAGCAGCCGGGACTTGAACCAGAGCCCATATAGGTTGCCAGGGAGGCTTAACCTGTTTAGCCACAATGCAGCCTGGATTAGCATGTTGTTCTTGTGTCATGGCTCTTACAAATTTTCATTTCTCTATAAGGATATTCATAGCAGTTATTTATTTTTTTAACTTCTTGCATAGACTGTTGCCTCCAAGTTGACATTCGTGGTTTTGTTTTTTTTTTTTTTTTCCTGTTTCTTTGCTTTGCTCTCTGTTTTAGGTTAGATGTTTTCCCCCAGGGCACTAGGAATCCTTGGTTGCTTACCTAAATGAAAGCACTTCAGAGTGCTCAGAGAAAAACAGGATGAAAAGGTAAGTTTGTTCGGATGCAAAAGACAGCTACGCAGGCACTCGCGAAAGATGGAGAAGGGGGTCAGGAGGAGGCAAGGAGACCCCCAGAGGAGCTCCCGAGAAAGTTCTGCCAAGCAGAACCAGAAGAGGCTGCTGTTCAGGAAGAGGAAGGTGCTGGGTTCCCAAACAGGACGCCTTGCGAAAGAGCCAGCAGCTGCAGGCCTGGCCCACGGCAGAGCAGGGAAGCTGCCGGGAAGTCAGAAGTCACGCATGCCCGCGAGCTCAAGGGCAAAGTCCCTATGCGGAGTCAGACAGGCCCCCGTAGATGCACAACCTAGAGGAACATCCCTTAGAAGGAGAGGTCAGTCACGCCCACTTCAGCTCTCAGGCCAGCCCCTACCCGACGCCCTCACCTTTCCTCCAGGGGGCAACCTGAGCTGCCTGTGCTGCTGCCAAGAACCCACAGCCCCTGCAGGCTGCTGGCATCGGCCCTGGTCTCCTGACGGGTCCTGGTGGCGCCCTAAGCTTGGGGCTTGGGGTCAGCGTGTCCCATTGCTCTCAAGCGCCTCTCTTCTATTTGCTGGGCAGACGGAGTGCGTGAGCCCTGGGAGGACTTCATCCTGCGCCAGGAGCCCCGGCAGCATCACCAGGTGTGCCCGCTGCATAGTCTTTTCTGTCCTACCGGGGACTCAGCTGCCCAGAAGCCGGGCCAGGTGACCTGGGGTGCCTCAGCCCTAGCGCAGGAGGCACAGCTGCCCGGCCAATTGGAGCAGATCAGGGCGGAAGGCCCCTCTTCTGCAAACACCCCACAGTTCTTAGCAACATGCAGTGTTCCCTCCTTGCTCCACCCTCAGCCCATGCTGACCAGGGTCTGCTGGGGACAAGCAGCCAGGCTGACTGGAGAGGCCGGGTGGGAGTCTGAGTGGCACACTTTGGTGGCCTCGGCTGTCTGGGGAACAGGGACGGACACTCAGGGAGTCCCTTTTAACAGAAAGACAGTCCAGAACTGAGGACGTTGCGACTTCTCTGTGCTGCGCAAACTCCCAGAATCTCTGAGGGTCTCCCGTGGGCATCACCATGCGCCTGTCACTGTGGGTGACCCACACCCCACAATCTCTGTTTTCACTGGGGTATGCTCGTCCCAGGAAACCTGCATCATGTTTCTTTTGTGGCTGTACTTGCAGCTCATGAGTGGTGTTTAGAATTTTTATTTATTTATTGTTGTTTGAAAAGCAGCAAGAGAGAGAGCGCGCAAAAGCTTCTATTCATTGGTTCACTTTACAGATGTCTGAACAGCTGGGGCTGGGCTAGGCTGATGCCAGGAGCCTGGAACTCAATCTGGGCTTTTTGTGGGGTGGCAGGGACTCAAGCACTTGAGCCGTCTTAAGGTCTGGAGTCTCTGAGAGGGGAATGATGTTGGCAGGCACATAGGATACAATGGATCAGAGTTGTAAGCTGGAAGGCCATGCCTTCACCACACCCCCGTACCTGACCACACCCGGATACCCACCTGCCAATCAGACTAATTAACCACTCCCCTTTGGAAGTGGATTAAAGGCCTGTTGCCTCCCAGGGTGCGCATTAGCCAGAAGTGAGAATCAGAAGCCTAGCCAGGACTTTAGCCCAGGCAATCAATACAGGATTCCCTGTCTCAAGCGGTGTCCTTTTTTCCTTTTTCTTTCTTTCTTTTTTTAAGATTCATTTATTGGAGGCCAGCCTGGTGGCAGAGTGGGTAAAGCTGCCTCCTACAGAGCCGGCATCTATATGGGCGCTGGTTCAAGTCCCAGCTACTCCACTTCCTATCCAGCTCTCTGCTATGGCCTGGGAAAGCAGTGGAAGATGGCCCAAGTCTTTGGGTCCCTGCACCCATGGGAGACCCAGAAGAAGCTCCTGGCTCCTGGCTTCGGATTGGCACAGCCTCCAACCGTTGTGGCCATCCGGGGAGTGAACCAGGGGATGGAAGACCTTTCTCTCTCTCTGCCTCTGCCTCTGCTTCTCTGTAACTCTCCCTTCAAATAAATAAATAAATAAATATTTATGCAACAGGCAGTTACAGAGGGAGAGACAGAAAGAAAGAGATCTTCCATCCTTTTGTTCACTCCCAAAATGACTATAATGGCAGGGGCTCCACCAGGCCTCCTGTGTGGGTTCAGGGCCCCAATTACTGGGGCCATTTTACACTGCTTTCCCAGGTGCATTAATGGGGAACTAGATTGAAAGTGAAGCAGCCAAGGTGCTGGCATGGCAGGTGGCAGCTTAATCTGCTGTCCCATGGCGCCAGCTCCAACATGGAACTCTACAGTCTTCTCTTGTGATGTTTAGGTTTACCTGAAAGAGAGCGAGAGGTCTTCCATCTGCTGGTTCACTCCCCAAATAGCCGTAACAGCGGGAGCTGGGCCAATCTGAAGCCAGGAGCCAGGAGCTTCCTCTGGGTCTCCCATGTGGTGCGGGGGCCCAAGGACTTAGAGCAACTTCTTCTGTTTTCTCAGGCCATAGCCAAGAGCTGGATTGGAAGTGGAGCAGCTGGGACAAGAACCAACACCTATATGGGATACAGGGGGAGGATTATCTTACTATACCACAGCATGGGCCCCCAGTATGATGCTTTGATACATATGTATGCTATGGAATGACCAAATCAAGGGATTTCTCAACTTGTTTCTTGTCCATAAAAAGTTGGAGGTGGGGCCAGCTTTGTGGCCCAAAGGCCCCAGCTGCTGCCTGCAGTGCTGGCTTCCCATATTGGAGCACCTGTTTGAGTCCCGGCTGCTCTACCTCCCATCCAGCGCCTTGCTTATGGGCCTGGCAAAGCAGCAGAGGGTGGCCCAAGTACTTGGGAGACCCCTTGGGAGACCCACCTGGAGCTCTGGGCTTTGACCTGGATCAGCCCGGCCATTTTGGTCATTTGGGGAGTAAACCAGTGGATGGATGATCTCTCTCTCTCTCTCTCTCTCTCTCTCTCTCTCTTTCTCTCTCTCATGCTATCCTCTTCAAATCAATAAATCTTTTTAAAAAAAGTTGGAAAGGATGTCTTAAACACTCTTCATTTTGTACTCTCTCTGTCCTTTCCTATCAAAACGGATACAGTTCTTTTAAAAACTTGATGAGATTCCTATGTATTACTTCATAAATTCTCCACATTAGACAAAAGCCAGGCCCACAAATCTCTCCAAGATAAAACCGTCTTTTCCTTCCTCTGTAAGGCTTCTGTGGAAGATTAATGGCTTGAAGTTCTTTAGAAGCCCTCTTGTTTGATAATGAGAGCCTACTGGACAAGACCTGTATGCTTTTTAACCCACTTTTAAAAAAAGATTATTTATTTATTTATTTATTTGAGAGGTAGAGTTACAGACACAGGGAGAGACAGAGAGAAAGGTCTTCCTTCCGTTGGTTTACTCCCCAAATGGTCGCAATGGCTGGAGCTGCGCCGATCCAAGCCAGGAGCCAGGTGCTTCTTCCTGGTCAGTGTCTATGAAAGCACCATTTAAAAACTTTCACATCTTTTTATAAAATCTTTTTATTTTTTGGCCAGCGCTTTAGCTCAATAGGCTAATCCTCCACCTGTGGCGCCAGCACACTGGGTTCTAGTCCCGGTCGGGGCACCGAATTCTGTCCTGGTTGCTCCTCTTCCAGGCCAGCCCTCTGCTATGGCCCGGGAGTGCAGTGGAGGATGGCCCAAGTGCTTGGGCCCTGCACCCACATGGGAGACCAGGAGAAGCACCTGGCTTCTGGCTTCGGATCAGCGCGATGCGCTGGCCACAGCGCGCCGGCTGCGGCGGCCATTGGAGGGTGAACCAACGGCAAAGGAAGACCTTTCTCTCTGTCTCTCTCTCTCTCACTGTCCACTCTGCCTGTCAAAAATAAAAAAAAAAAACTTTTTATTTTTTAAAAAAGATTTATTAATTAATTTATTGATTCTGACAAATCTATAGAGAGGGAGAGATACACAGATCTTCCATCTTCTGGTTCACTCCCCAGGTAGCCACAATAGCCAGGGCTGAGCCAGGCTGGAGCCAGGAGCCTCCTCTGGGTCTCCCAGGGGTCCAAGTACCTGGGCCATCCTTTACTGCCCCTACCAGACCACCAGCAGAGAGCTGGATATGGAAGTGGAGCAGCCAGGACTTGAACGGGTGGCCCATATGGGATACTGGAGTCGCAGGCTGTGGTTTTACCCGCTATGCCACATCAGCAGCATCCATACTTGTCAACATCTTAGCAAAGGGTGCTGCAGTCACATGGGGGCTTTTATTTTTCCCCACGACATTTTCTGGTCAGCACCCTGAGTTTGATATTTCTTTTGAGGTCCTTTGTTGGGAAGCTCCTCATAGGAGGTACGGGGATGAGAAATAGTTTCATCCTTGAACAAGAAAGTTCTGGTTCTGTTGTATTTCCTCTAAGTGCTGCTTGAAAATGGGGGTCATCCTCTCCTCTTCCATGTGCCTCTCTCTATATCCATGTTTTATGACTCCTAGTTGAAAGAAAACAGCTGCTACTTTGCTCCTTCTGCCTGGAAATCTTTGCAGATTCACCAGCCCACTGGATTTGCTTTCAATGTACCATAGATGGAAAAATTCGAAACTCTTCGCCACTTTACATCAAGCATCTCCTTTCTGCCTGCTTCCAATCACATTTCCCTTCAGCTATCACCATGACCTCTTGAGGGCCCGTCAGGCTTTTACTCAAAGTCTTCTCAGCTTCCGTGGTTCTCAGCCCCAAAGCCAAGGTCAGATGTCAAACACATGTTTTGTGGGGTGGGTATCTAATGCAACAGTGATGTCTACATGCCATACAGGAGTGCCTGGCTCTAGTCCCAGCTCCATTCCTGATTCCAGCTCAAGTTATTTGAGTTCCTGCCACTGTGCAGGAGACCTGAATTGAGTTCAGGGCTCCTGGCTTTGGCCTGACCAGGGCCTGGTTGTGGAGTGAAGATCTTTGTCTGTTTACCTCTGTCTCTGTCTCTCTGTCTTTTGAATAAGAAACAAGCAAATAAAACTATATTTTAAAAAAATCAAAGCAGATTTTGTGATAGTGTACTCCAGTGCCCAAATCTGTCGGTTATTCTTGCTGTGTAACAAACTCTCCTCAACACTTAGCAACTTAAAATGGCAACCCTTTGGGCATCTGCCTGATTTTCTGGGTGCGAAGTGTTTGGGATGATGGTGGGGATGCAGGAGGCCCGTCTCCAGCTGCACCTCAGCCTCCCAGCTGGCTTGGAAGCCACCCTTGCTGTCTCCATTCTTGTTCTCCTGTGAGCCAAACAGCTGTAAGCGGGCCCAGATTCCAGGGGAAGGGGCTGGGATGCCACCTCCTGTGGGAAGAATGTAAAGTAGGGCCAGGAGCGTGTTTTTAAAACAGCCACAGTGTTCTAGGGAGACTCTCTGCCCAAGGGTGAGCGGTCAGTTTCCAGTCCAGCCAACCAGCAACCCCTTCCTAGCTGAAGCTTTCCACAGTACTTACAACTTTCTTGCATCTTCCCTCTAGGTCTGAAGATATTTCCAGAACATTGTCTTCTAATTATTCCCCCAGATCCTTTGCATCCCCCCCCCCCGCCCCCATCGGATCCTCTTCCTCTTTCTCCTGAGACGGGGCGCCTCCCAAAGCTCTGTCCTCCGTGGCTGTCTCTCCTGGTGGCCTGGGAGTTTCCCTGGGGAGTACATGCGCAGCTGAGGCTGCTCAGGGCACTTTCTCTGGAGGCTGAGTGTTCCTTCTGCTGCCAACCTCCCCAGTGCGGGTGACAGGAGCAGGAAGCGACAGGTGCCTTCCACCTAGAGCTGACCACCCCCTCTGTCAGGGGTCTTGAATAGAAGCAGAGTTTCATTCACAGGAGTCAACTGAGGAGCATTAAAAAAAAAAGAACATTTATTTACTTATTTGTTAGAAAGAGTGACAGAGAGAGAGAGAGAGAGGGAGACTTAGAGATCTTCCCTCTGTGGATTTGCTCCTCAAATGTCTACCCAACAAAGATCTCTCTGTCCCGGACTCTGCTTTTCAAATAAGTTAACAAAAAGGAAAGAGGAAACATGTCCAGTGAGCAGCTAATCTACCCACGTGGTTCAGATCGGAAAGGGGAATGAGTGAATGAAGCTTTCTTCCTGCTTCTGTTCTCCGTCCCTTCAGGTCCACATGTGCGAGAGAACCAATGTGATCCACTTCTTCTGAGGTCTCTCTGGGGTAACTTGAAATTACGTACAGATCTTCTTTTGCACAAGGACATTAAGGAATAAAGAATGTAGGTTTTAAAGATAAAGAATATGGTTAAAATAATGGAGCTTATCTTCAAATGCCAATAAGTATACTGATGGACTAAAACAGCTATATTTCCTATGTGAGAGAAACATTACTTCCTATGAAAGTGCTAATAGGAGAATACTTCCAAAAAAATCCATGGAAATGTAATTAAAAGGTGAGCTTGCATTGGTGCAAAATTTTTGGAATCTGTGTGCATGAAGGATCTTCAAAAAATTCGAGGGAGGTGGCAGACACTGTGGCAAAGCTGGTTAACGCCCTGGCCTGAAGCGCTAGCATCCCATATGAGCGCCGGTTCGAGACACAGCTGCTCCACTTCCTATCCAGCTCTCTGCTGTGGCCTGGGAAAGCAGTAGAGGATGGCCCAAGTCCTTGGGGCCCTGCACCTGTGTAGGAGACCTGGAGGAGGCTCCTGGATCCTGGTTTCAGATCAGCTCCGGCTGTTGTGGCCAACTGGGGAGTGAACCATCAGACGGAAGACCTCTCTCTCTCTGCCTCTCTGTTTGTGTAACTCTGACTTTCAAGTAAATAAATTAAATAAATCTTTTAAAAAATTGTGGGAAATGTATATTATGAAAAAAAAAATCTGGGGCCGGCGCCGTGGCTCAGTAGGCTAATCCTCCACCTGCAGCGCCCGCACACCAGGTTCTAGTCCTGGTCGGGGCGCTGGATTCTGTCCCGGTTGCTCCTCTTCAGTCCAGCTCTCTGCTGTGGCCTGGAAAGGCAGTGGAGGATGGCCCGAGTGCTTGGGCCCTGCACTTGCATGGGAGACCAGGAGAAGCACCTGGCTCCTGGCTTCGGATCAGTGCGGCGCGCCGGTCGCAGCACACCAGCTTCAGCGGCCATTGGAGGGTGAACCAACAGCAAAGGAAGACCTTTCTCTCTCTCACTGTCCACTCTGCTTGTCAAAAAAAAAAATCTGCACATGGATTTCAAGCATTTTTTGCACCAAAATAAACTTATCTTTTAATTATATTTACATGAACTCTTTTTTAAAGATTTATTTATTTATTTATTTATTTGAAAGGCAGAGTTATAGAGAGGCAGAGGCAGAGAGAGAGAGAAGTCTTCCATCTGCTGGTTCACTTCCCAGATGGCCACAACAGCCAGAGCTGCGCCAATCCGAAGCCAGGAACCAGGAGCCTCCTCCGGGTCTTCCCATGTGGGTGCAGGGGCCCAAGAACTTGGGCCATTTTCTACTGCTTTCCTAGGCCATAGTAGAGCTGGATAGGAAGTGGAGCAGCTGGGACTTGAACCAGTGGCCACATAGGATGCCAGCACTGCAGATGGCGGCTCCACCTGCTACACCACAGCACTGGCCCCTTCCATCAACTTTTCTTTTTTTTTTTTAAGATTTATTTATTTTTTATTTGAAAGTCAGAGTTATACAGAGAGAGGAGAGTCAGAGAGAGAAAGAGAGAGAGAGAGAGAGAGACGTCTTCCATCCCATGGTTCACTCCTCAGTTGGCTGCAACAGCTGCAGCTTTGCTGATCCGAAGCCAGGAGCCAGGAACCAGAAGCTTCTTCTGGGTCTCCCACATGGGAGAACACTTGGGCCATCCTCCCCTGATTTCCCAGGCCATAACAGAGAGCTGCATCGGAAGTGGAGTAGCTGGGTCTCGAACCGGTGCCCATATGGAATGCCAGCACTTCAGGCCAGGGTGTTAACCCTCTGTGCCACAGCACCCGCCCTCATCAACTTCTAAAAGTACTTTTGCAGCTTGTGGAACAGTGAGCTAAGCTTCCATTTACAAAGCCAGTATCCCTTATTGGAGTGGTTGTTCAAGTCCCAGTTGCTCTGCTTCTGATCCAGTTCCCTGCCAATACACGTGAGAAAGCAGCGGAAGAGGGCCCAAGTGCACAGGGCCTCTGCCACCCAGGTGGTAGACCCAGATGGAGCTCCGGGCTCCTGGCTTTGGCTTGGCCCAGCCTGGACTTGGTGGCCATTTGGTGAATAAACAAGTGGATAGACAATCTTTATCACTCTGCCTTTCAAATAAATAAATCAATAAACCCTCTAAAAAAGTATCTTTGGAGAGGTGAATAGAACCATTGTGAAAAATCCTTTGGCAGTACCCACTAATGCTAAACATGCATATGCTATGACTCAGCAATCCCAACCAGGCACATCCTCAACTGACGTGTGTACGCAGTTCATCAAAAGAAATGTGCTGGATTATTCGTAGCCTCACTGTTTGTGAGAGCCCCAATTCGAGAACTACCCAGGTGTCCATCCATAGCAGAATGGATAAACACACCATGGTGTGTTCACACAAATGGACTACTCTATAGCAGTATGGGTGGATGGACAAACTCACCTAGGTACAAAGATACAGATGCAGCTCACACAGAGGATGAAAGGGAGCGGGTCAAAACAGAGAAGTGTAATACACTGTGTCCCATCTAGGTGAAGTTCAAAAACAAGCACAGGTATTTCCCAATGGTCATAGGTAGGGTTGTGTAAGGGTAGGGGTAGTGGCTGAACCAGGGCAGGAGAGGGCTTCCTGGCCGGGTGGGTGCTGGCAGTGGCCTGTTCCTTCCCCTGGTTGCCGGTTACTGGGGTGTGACCCTTCCTCAAGCCTCTGAGTGTGTGCCTCCTGGTGTGCCTGCTAAACTTGAGGGAAGTAGTTTGGCCGCCTTGCTGAGTCACCCCTGAGCCTTGCACATTTCTCTCTCACACACAGGGCTTCTCCCCAGGGCCCTGGAAAAAAAAGCTGCTCCCTCCCTCTGCTGCAGTGACAGCCTCTCAGGTCCACCAAGGAAGGAAGCCTCCAGCAGCACTGGTTTGTGGGATTGGTAACTGGAACAGTGGCCTTGGTCATCCCACATCTATGCTGACCTGCCCGGCGCTGGGCACAGACCAATATCCAGTGAATCCCTGAAGAAGGAAGGGGGTTGCTGGTGCTGTGGCACAGTGGGTTAATCCTCCACCTGCCATGGATTCACCCCATATTGCAATGCCCATTCCAGTCCCAGCTAATCTGCTTCTGATCCAACGTCCTGCTAATGCACCTGGGGAGGCTTTGGATGATGGCCCAAGTACCTGGAATGCTGCTACCCACATGGGAGACCCTGGAGTAGTTCCGGGCTCCTGGCTTTGACCTGGCCCATCCCCAGCTGTTGTGGGCATCTGGGAAGTGAGCCAGCAGATGGAGGACCTGTCTTATCTCTCTCTCTCCCTCTTTCTCTGTTTTTCAAATCAATCAAAAAATGTTTTTAAATGAAAGGGGACTGACTCACAGTAAGGGACTGAGTACAACCCTCCCACTTGCATACAGACGGGGGTTGGGTCCTGAAGCAGAGGTATTTGGGCACTTAGAAGGTACACATCAGTCAGTGAGGGTTTCGGTGCACAGGGCTATGGAGGAGGCAAACGTGCAGTGTGTTTGTCCTAAATGACACCTTATTGCCACAGCTTCTGCTGAATTCGCACTTAGTGCCCAAAAGGCACAAGCACGGACTTAGACGGGGTACCGGGTAGTGGAAGGGTTCGCACAGCTGCAAGCCTGCCTACGTGACCAGCTGCCGGTGCACGCCCTTAGCCTGCCGCTGGCCAGGATTGAAGGCGGTGCTGAGGAAAGGTCGCACCGGCTGCCGACAGAGGGAGGCGTGGTGACGTGGTAACGGGAGGGGGCAGATGAAAGCAGCGTGCGCCGGAGGGAGGGAGGCCGTGAGGACACAGGCCCGCACTTAGCTGGAGAGCAAGGAACCGGGAGAAAGCCGCGGGCACCTGTTGGGGCTGAGGCGGAGAACAGATGACTGAAGTGGGGCAGACCAGCCCTTGGTCTGACATTTCAGTAGCTGCTCTGCCTGCCAGAAGCTTTTTGCTTGTGTAAGCCTCTTTTCTTACCTGCACCTGACTGCATCTTTTTTCTTTTTTTCTTAAAGGTACACACAGATCCTTGTGTCTGGGAGGCTCTGGTTCACAGAAACCTCAGAACATGGAGTTTGTCTGATGCAAAGGCGGAAGACAGGTGACCCCGTGGAATGTGACATAAAGGATGTAGGAGCGCCCATACCACCTCCAGACAGAGCCCATGGGTGCCCAGAACGCCAACCATCCTGACTTACTCTGTTGTGTCTGCCACAGTGGTCTCCCCTGTGTTTTCTGGGTCAGTGGTCTCTGCTTGGAAAGGTGGTGCCTGGAGGTGGCGGTGCCGTCAGAACTGTCTGCAGGCAGAGATGTGCGGGGTGAGAACGTGGCCTCAAGGAGCCCCAGGCCAGGGTAAGAGGGCAGAAGCACCAGGGAGGGCAGAGCAGAGCAGAGGCCGAGACCCGGCTCTGGTTATGGACAACCCTGACCCCCAGGCTGCTGCAGTGGCCCTCAATGCGTACACAGCCCCTGGGCCAGCAGCCTCAGCATCACCGGAGGCTTCCTGGAAATGCAAATTCTCAAGTGCCAGCCCAGATGTACCAAACCAGGACCCTCGAGCAGGGCCTGATGGAATCCGCCCTCCAGATGATTCAGATCAATGCCAAGGTTTGGGGACCTCTAAGGAAAGTGCCACTTTCTTGGCCAATTCTCCTCGAAAGAGAGCACAATGATGGTGCCAGATCCATGCTCAGGAATTCAGGGTGTCCCTGGGGCTCTCTGTCACTGGCCCAGGCTAATGAAGCCCTTGACATCCGGTCACTCTGTTAGGTTCATAATCCCGACTCTGCCACTTTCCAGCTATGGGAATCTGGGCAAGTTATTTAAACTTTCTGACTGTCAGTTTTCCCATCTGCAAACCCACCAGGATTTTCAGAGAGAACCTGGTCTTCTATGCACAGTAAGGGCTCAGTACCTTGCTCTATAAGTTATTAGTCATGTAACTCCCTCTAAACTTGAAAAATTTATTTTATTCATTTGTTTTTTTTAAAGATTTTATTTATTTATTTGATAGGTAGAGTTACAGACAGTGAGAAGGAGAGACAGAGAGAAAGGTCTTCCATCTGCTTGTTCACTCCCCAGATGGCCACAACGGCCAGGAGCTGTGCTGATCCGAAGCCAAGAGCCAGGTGCTTCCTCTGGGTCTCCCATGTGGGCTCAGGGGCCCAAGCACTTGGGCCATCTTCCACTCCTTTCTCAGGCCAAAGGAAAGAGCTGGATTGGAAGAGGGGCACCCGGGACTAGAACCAGCGCCCATATGGATGCTGGCACTGCAGGCAGAGGATTAACCTACTGTCCCATGGAGCCAGCCCCTATTTTATTTATTTGCTTTTTATTATTTATTTATTTGAAAGGCAGAGTTAGAGAGTAGAGGCAGAGAGAGAGAGAGAGAGAGAGAGAGAGAGAGAGAGGTCTTCCATCTGCTGATTAATTCCCTTAGATGGCTGCAATGGCTGGAGCTGCACTGATCCGAAGCCAGGAGCCAGGAACTTCTTCCAGGTCTCCCATGTGGGTGCAGGGGCCCAAGGACTCGGGCTATCTTGTACTGCTTTCCCAGGCCATAGCAGAGAGCTGGATTGGAAGTGGAGCAGCCGGGACTCGAACCGGTGTCCATATGGGATGCCGGCACTGCAGGTGGTGGCTTTCCCCACCATGCCACAGCGCCAGCCCCACTTGAAGATTTTAGACCCAATCTCAAAGCAGTCAGCCTGTCAGCTGGCCATGGTGGGCGGAGTCTGGAGACCCTACCAGTGCTGTACTTCATGCATGTCTTCAGGCTCTGAGCCATTCATTGCTACCATCCTGTGGCTCTGAGTGATACAGAAACAGACAAGTCCTAAGCCATCAGATAAGCAAGGCAATGAGACATGAAGGCTCGCTTCTGCCTGGTGTGCCAGGGCGTATTATGCCACTGAACAAATGGTGGGTACCAGCTGGCCTCAGCAGCCCCACTGGGTCAGCCACCTGCAGACTCGGTCAGTGAGCGAAGAAATACACCTGGCCCATGAGCTCACAAGCAGAGCCACTTCCCCCTCCCCACAGCCCCGCCCGCCCTGTTGCAGTAACCCACCCAGAGAATGATTTATAACCCATCACTTTTCATGTATAAAACTGACAATGTCCTAGCTGATAAATCGTGATAGATATGAAATTCACCAGCCGCAGGATAAAAGACATGGGTCCCATGGCGACATCTGGCTGCTTTGTGGAGTCGGCTGCCCTTCACCCTGCAGAATGCTGACTATGGCTAGATGTCATAAAGAGTGTTTAAGGTCCACAGGGCTAGGACAGCAGGGTGAAATCCAACCGGTAGGCTCCGCAGGTGGGAAGGCTTGGCATCTCACTGGTGAAAGAATATTCTGCAGCGCGAGCCTCAGATGGCAACGGGGGATGGCAACAGCTGCGTGGATGGTGCAGGGCAGAGACTGTGGGCAGGGAAATGACCTGGTGTTTTCATGTGCAGGACCACGCGGAAGCGACAGCCATGATTCCTGCACAGAATGTGCTCTGTGACCACAGCTGGCGTGAGGGGAAGAACCTTGCCTTTTATCTGCAGATTTCAAAGTTCTTGGTGTGAGTCAGTCTTTCCCAACAGCCTGTGGAAAGTGATACTTTCCAGCTCTCCAGACAGGAGCCCGAAGCACACATTGGGCAATGGCGCCGCGGGTCACAGAGTGACTAACAAAGCGCCACCTGTTCCTGAGCATGTGTCCTGACTGTGCTTGTGTCTTGGGGTCTGGCCAGAGGAGGCAACAGGCCTGGAAGCAGCAAAACACCATCTCTCTGAGCTTACTTCCCTAACTTGGTGCTTGATGCACTGAATCACCCACCAAGAATGTCAAAAATTCCGATTTCTGGTCAAACTGGTTTCTGTCCCCAAATTTTGGTTCAGTAGGACTAGGTTAAGGTGGAAGCCAGAATTCTGTACTTTTGGGGCCGGTGCTGTGGCATAGTGGGTAAAGCCACAGCCTGCAGTGCCAGCATCCCATATGGGTGTCAGTTTGAGTCCCAGTTGCTCCATTTTCAATCCAGCTCCTTGCTATGGTCTGGGAAAGCAGTAGAAGATGGCCCAAGTGCTTGGGCCCTGTACCTTGCATGGGAGACCTGGAAGAAGCTCCAAGTTCTTGGCTTTGGATCAGTGAAGCTCAGGCTGTTGCAGCCATCTGGGGAGTGAACCAGCAGATGGAAGACTCTCTCTCTCTCTGTCTCACTCTCCCTCTCTCTCTCTCTCTTCTCTCTCTCTCTCTCTCTGTCTCTTCTTCTCTGTGTAACTCTGACTTTCAAATAAATAAATCTTTAAAAAATAATTCTGTACTTTTACCAAATTCCATGGCTGACCATGATGCGCAGCCAACTTTGGTTTTTGAGGATCAAGAAGTAAGGCACTCCAGAAGGAGGTGGCTGGGGGCCTCTCAGAACCAGAATCCCAGCACCCCCAGCACTCCCTGGCCCCAAGCGAGTCCCCTTCTCTCCACTTGACTGGGGAACGACAGCACTTCTCACATTTCTGGGGACCTTGTGGTCCTTTGAAATAACAATTTAACAGAATTCCTGCCCAATATTTATATGCCAGTGTGATTCAGGCTGTTTAGCACTACTGGGAACTAGCAAAAGCGAACAAAATTTAAATACAGATTTTTTTAAAAAAAGATTTATTTATTTATTTGAAAGTCAGAGTTACAGAGAGGGAGATGAGAGACACAGAGAGAGGTCTTCCATCTCTTGGTTCACTCCCCAAATGGCTGCAATAGTGGGGTCTGGGTCGGGCCGAAGCCAGGAGTTTCTTCCAGGTCTCCCATGTGGGTGCAGGGGCCCAAGGACTTGTACCGTCTTCCTCTGCTTTCCCAGGCCATACCAGAGAGCTGGATCAGAAGCTGAGTAGCTGCAACTCCAATCAGTGCCCATATGGGATGCCGGCACTGCAGACAATAGTTTAACCCACTGCACCATAAGCGCCAACCCTAATATAGATCTCTTTCAACCTTACTGTATGCACTGATTTTTAGAGGCTGCCTAGCCATTTCCAAATTTTGGGATTTCTAGTATATTGAAGAATCAAGAAACACTATGCTAAGATGGGGCTTACAGAGAATATACCCTCACGCACCTCACAACAACCCGTGAGATTATATTGGCTAATGATGTCATAGCCACCTTCATTGACGTAAACACCTTCTATGATATTTGCAGAGTGACAAAATCGCCTGACAGTGCATTTCTCAGCAGGTTCCCCAGAGCTGAGTGATGTGTGATTGATGTGTGCCATCCAGTTCCATCTTCTTCTGACGTTACCTACCTGCACTACAGGGACTGGGAAGCTGAAAACTTCATTGCCCACGCTCCCTGCCAGTTGACCTGTGAGGCCACCTTCCACACTGATTCTGCATGCCTCACAAGGTGGGAGCAAAGGGCCCTTCCCACTGCTCTTGGCTCCTTTCTGCAGGTGGTGAGGTTGCAGAAGCCTTTTCCGTGTCTAGCCACCAGTGTCCTGGGTGGTGCAGGCATTCACAGTTGTTGCAGCAGATCTTGGCTATGGTGGCATGTTCTAGAACTCAGAGCCTTGAAAAAGTCACTGGTTGTAGCAGATGAGCGGACTCCAGGCCATGCTTCCAGAAGGGACTGTCAGAACTCGGCCGCCACACAGGTCTCGCAGGGAGCAGCTACCTCTGCCGTGTCGGCGCAGGGAGGGTACAGGAGCCACCACTGGGACAAGGAATCTGCTACCAAACATCTGTGAAGCTGGACCCTGGAGGCCAATCTTTAGTGGTGAACTTTAGCAACATCTCTAGTATGCCACCTGACAGGGCATAGAAGGCTACCTGGAAAATCCTCACACATCTCAGTGCATTTATGCGAGTTATCTGCAGGTGTTGAATCTCTGGGTCTAAGGGTATGTACGTCTTTGACATACATTGCTCTCCAAAAATGCTTTAATGCAGGCTTCTACCAACATGCCTATACTAGTGAAGTGTAACCCATCTATACACCTTTTTTTTCCCTCCCAAATAAACGTTTTATTTAATGGGTACAAATTTTATAAGTACAACTTTAAGAATATAGTGATTCTTAATACGATACCTACCCATACTCCTACCACACCTCCTCCTCCCTCTCTTATTCCCAGTCTCATTCTCCATTAAGAGTCATTTCCTCTGCTTTGTACACAGAAGACCAACTCTATATATACTAAGTAAAGATTTCAACAATTTACACACACATGCACACACACACAGTTTGAGAACAAGTTTTACAGTTAATTCTCAAAGTACAACTCATTGAGGACAGAGGTCCTGCATGGGGAGTAAGTGCACAGTGACTCCTATTGTTTTTAACAATTAACACTCTTATGTATGATGTCAGTGACACCCGAGGCTCTTGACATGAGCTGTAGGCTATGGAAGCTTTTTGAATCCACAGACTCCATCAGTATTTGGACAAGGCCATAAGCAAAGTGGAAGTTCTCTCCTCCCTTTAGAGAAAAGTACCTCCTTCTTTGATGGCCCCTTCTATCCACTGGGGTCTCACTCACAGGGATCCTTCATGTAGGACATTTTTTTTGCAACAGTGTCTTGGCTTTCCATGCCAGGCATACATCTTAAGATATTCCCCAGATGGTGAAATGACAGCTAACACACGGTGAGTACTGAAGACCCAAGAAAGCACCAGCACAACCAAGCAAGAAAATCGCCCCCCCCCCCAACTGGATGGACCCCAGTTAGGGGAATGCTTACACACAGAATCTCTCCTCTGGAGTAACCCATCTTTAGTCTTTGGCAATACTGAAGTGAAACATGATAGCTCACTGTTTTACATTTATGTTTCTTTGAGTATTAGTGATGTTAAGAATCTTCCATTGTGCCACTTTATAATCTCTTGTCTAAATCCTTTTTAAAATTATCACTGGCAGGGCGGGCAGTGTGTCTTAGTGAATTAAGCCATTGTTTCAGACATCACATCCTGGATTAAGTCCTAGCTACTCTGCTTTGAATCCAGCTTCTCTTTAAAGCTCCCTAGAAGACAGCAGGGGATGACTCAGAAACTTTGGTCCCTGGCACCCACATGAGAGGCCTGAATGGAGTTCTTGGATCCTGGCTTTGGCCCAGCACAGCCCTGGCTGTTGCAGGCTTTTAAGAAGCGACCCAGCTGGAAGCCAGCACAGAGACCCGAGCAGGTTCAGCTGCCGCTTGCTGAGTTAGCATTCCATATGGGTGCTTATTCAAGTCCTGGCTGCTCCACTATCAACCCAGCTCCTAGTTAATGTGCCTGGGAAGGCAGCACAAGATGGGCCAAGTGCTTCAGCCCCTGACACCCATGTGGGAGACCCAGAAGAAGCTCCTGGCTCCTGGCTTCAGTCTGGCCTTGCCCTGGTAGTTGTGGCCATTTGGGGGGTAAAATAGTGTTTGGGAGATCCTCTCTGTCTCTCCTCTCTCTTTAATTCTGCCTTTCAAATAAAATAAATAAATCTTTAAAACAATATAAACAGCCGGTGCTGCGGCTCAATAGGCTAACCCTCCACCTGCGGCGCCGGCACACCAGGTTCTAGTCCCGGTTGGGGCACCGGATTCTGTCCCGGTTGCTCCTCTTCCAGTCCAGCTCTCTGCTGTGGCCCAGGAAGGCAGTGGAGGATGGCCCAAGTGCTTGGGCCCTGCACCTGCATGGGAGACCAGGAGAAGCACCTGGCTCCTGCCTTCGGATCAGCGCGGTATGCCGGCTGCAGCGCGCCTGCCAAAGCAGCTATTGGGGGGTGAACCAATGGAAAAAGGAAGACCTTTCTCTCTGTCTCTCTCTCTCACTGTCCACTCTGCCTGCCTGTCCTATATATATATATATATATATATATATATATATATATAAATATATAAAAATGACCCAGCAGTTAGAACAACTGCCTCTGTCTCTCTTTCTCTCACTCTGATTTTCACATAAATAAACTTAAAAAAAAAAAGAATTGGCCAGGGGCCAGCACTGTGGTGTAGCAGGTAAAGCCACAGCCTGCAGTGCCAGCATCCCATGTGAGCTCTGGTTTGAGTCCTGGCTGCTCCACTTCTGATCCAGCTCCCTGCTATGGCCTGGGAAAGTGGAAGAGGATGGCTCAAGTCCTTGGGCCCCTGCACCCATGTGGGAGACCCTAAGGAAGCTCCTGGCTCCTGGCTTTGGATTGGCAGTTCTGGCCATTGCGACCATTTGGGGAGTAAACCAGTGGATAGAAGAACTCACTCTCTCTCTCTCTCTTTCTCTCTACCTCTGCCTTTCAAATAAATAAATATTTTTTTAAAAAATTGGCCAACAGTGTGTGTGTGTTATTATTTGAAAGAGAGAGAGAGAGAGAGAGAGAGAGAGCTTCTACTGACTGGCTCACTTTCCAAATGCCCACAATGGTCAGGGCTAGGCCTGGCTACAGTGGGAGCTGGGAACATAATTCAGGTCCCCATATGTGTGGTAGAACACAATTACTTGAGTCATCAGTAATGTGTCCCAGGGTCTACATTAGCAGAAGCTGGAGTCTGGAGCTAACATCAGGAATCAAACCCTGGGGCCAGTGCTATGACGCCGCCTGCAGTGCCAGCATTCCATATGAGCACTGGTTCTAGTCCTGGCTGCTCCACTTTCGATCTAACTGTCTGCTATGACCTGGGAAGGCAGTGGAAGATGGTCCAGGTCCTCAGGCCCCTGTACCATGTGGGAGACCCAGAAGAAGCCCTTGGCTTCTGGCTTCGGATCAGCCCAGCTCCAACCATTGTGGCCATTTAGGGAGTGGAGTGGTGGATAGAAGACCTCTCTCCTCTCTCTCTTTTTCTCTCTGCCTCTACCTCTGCTTCTCTGTAATGCTGCCTTTCCAATAAATAAATAAATCTTTTTTAAAAAATCAAACCCAGATGCTCCAATATGGCAGGCATTTTAACCAGTGTTTTAGCTGCTACATCCATCTCTCTTCTAACTACTGAATTTAAAAACTCTTTCCGAGTTAAGTTCAACAGAGTTGTTTTAAGAGATCACTATGAGTCAAGCCTTCTGCAAGGTCTGGAAATAAAATAATAAGGTTAATTAATTTATTACTCCCCTACTCTTGAGGAACTCGTGGCATTACAGGAGAAGAGTGGTGCTCATACACACGCACACACAGAGTCATTTTAAAGCCAGGACCATAGGCTTTCTAGGTCAAAAGAAAATCCTTGAACACTTCTTAATGCAGATGTAGGAGAAAAGAGTATACATGATGTTATCAAGGAGAAAAACCAATGTATAAAGCTTATGATTGAAAAATGAACAGAAAAAAAGTGTTCCTAAGCTGAAGATAATGTTTTATTTCTTCCCATTTACTTGTTTTGGTAAGGGTGATGCATAGGACAAAAAGATATTGCTGTGTGATTTCATCTTTTTGCAAGATAAATTTAGTGCTAGAACAGGTCCCTTAGGAAGAGACTGAATAAATGTGAGACAAGCAGATTCCCTCTCCCCACCACTGTGATGTTGGTCAAGGTCTGCTCAAATAGAAATTTGAATAAGATCCAGGATCTTTAAATAAGATCCACATAATATCTCAATGTCCAGGATACAACTGAAAATCACCCATCATACCAAGGACTTGGAAAATGAGATACAACCTGAATTCAAACGAAAAAATGCAGTAAAAATGTCATTATTTACATGGCATAGTAAGTAGAGTTACCTAACAAGAACTGTAAAAGTTACTTTATGGGGCCAGTGCTGTGTTGTAGGGGGTAAAGCCGCAGCCTGCAGTGCTGACATCCCATATGGGTGGTTCTTGTCCCAGTCCAGCTCTCTGCTATCCCCTGGGAAAGCAGTGGAAGATGGCTCAAGTCCTTGGGTCCCTGTGCCTGTGTGGGAGACCTGGAGGAAGCTCCTGGCTCCTGGCTTTGGATTGGCACAGTTCCGGCCATTATGGCCAATTAGGGAGTGAACCAGAGGATGGAAGACCTCTCTCTCTCTCTCTACCTCCCCTTCTCTCTCTAGGTAACTCTGACTTCCAAATAAATAAATAAATCTTAAAAAAAAGAGCTATTTAAAAAAATTAGCCTTCATGAGCAATTCTGAATGTGCTTAAAAACATCTAAAGGAGCAAAAAGTCTCAGGAATGAAATAGAAGGTATAAAGAAGA
The DNA here is from genome assembly GCF_964237555.1 of Oryctolagus cuniculus. Taxonomy (NCBI): domain Eukaryota; kingdom Metazoa; phylum Chordata; class Mammalia; order Lagomorpha; family Leporidae; genus Oryctolagus; species Oryctolagus cuniculus. The sequence continues at coordinate 86,662,437 of NC_091440.1, forward strand.
ACCAAATGAAGAGATGAGAGGAAAACTAATTAGAGAAGAACACTTGGTTAAAAATATCTTTCAGCTGGCTTCCTATTTTTAAATGTCTTTAGAGAGTAACTCTACAATTTCTTTAAATAACCAGAGTTTTATGAGTCCATGCCTGCCACTCACTCACTCTACTGAACCTGTATCCCTGCTGTTCTGGGTTAATGCATGGATAGAGACTGATGCATACAGCAGAAGTAGCCAGCCCCCTCTGAGCACACATGTAGCCTCCTTTTGTGCATCACTTCTCTGAAATCTGGGAACCTACCCCCTTTAGCTCCTCTCCAAACCCTAAGCTTGAAGGTTGAGCCTCATCCTTTTGAGATGTGGAGCAGATGTGGAGGGGAGTTATACAGGGACTTGTTCTTTGTGGCCACCTGGCCTGGACAAGATATAGTACTCAGGATTAAACCACTGAAAATGGCCCTTCAGGTTCCCTTCAGCCAACACAGTTTACTATTAATACAAGAGGACTTCAAAAAGTTTATGAGAAAACAAAAGTATGAGTTTATTTTGGTGCAAAGTTTTGAAATCTATGCATACTTTTTTCATACTATATATTTTTCACATATTATGAAAAAAAATTTGCACCAAAACAAACTCATTTTTAAATTTGGGTTTGTTGGGGAAGATCACAAGAAGAATTATGGAGAGACTGAGTGAGATGAATTTGGATATTTAAGAACTGCTATATAGGTAGCAATAGGTCTACTGAACATCATAGACATAGTGCTCAGAGAGCATTCTGGGATAGAGTTATGAACTGGTCAGTCATGTGTAATAAGGCAATAAATGAAGACACAGATAGGATGAGAGCAAGTATGGAGACAGCAGGGGAGATGATGAGGGAGACTATAGATCTGGAGAACTCTGGAGAGTTCATGGTTGAACAATTTTTAAATTTAAAAACACTGAAAACCACAAACATAAAATGTAGAAACCAGCATAATATTTTTTTGACAGGCAGAGTGGAAAGTGAGAGAGAGAGAGAGAGAGGGAGGAAGAGAGAGAGAAAGAGAGAAAGGTCTTCCTTTTTCCATTGGTTCACCCCCCAATGGCCGCTATGGCCAACGTGCCGCGGCCAGCACACTGCGCTGAACCGAAGGCAGGAATCAGACCAGGCTTCTCCTGGTCTCCCATGCGGGTGCAGGGCCCAAGCACTTGGACCATCCTCCACTGCCTTCCCAGGCCACAGCAGAGAGCTGGACTGGAAGAGGAGCAACCGGGACAGAATCCGGTGCCCCGACTGGGACTAGAACCCGGTGTGCTGGTGCCGCAGGTGGAGGATTAGCCTATTGAGCTGTGGCACCGGCCAGCATAATATTTTTATTAATTATTTGACTTAAACACTTCTATAATAGCTTCCCCTGTCTGTACTCTTGGCTTCATGATCTTTACTTATCAAATTTATGTTTTAATTTATATTACATAATTTATTAATTATGTACAATGAACTGCATCCATTTAAAATAAGCAATCTGGTAAGTTTTGGTAGATGTTTACACCACATTACACTGTCATCATGAACATTCAGCTCATTTCCATCACCCCCAAAGTTTGCCTGGGCTCATTTTCATTCCCTCTCTCTTCCTACCCTTGGCCACAGATTTAAAGTTTTATCTAAATAGGCTCATACAATACTCTTTTATAGTCTTTTCTGCCTGCCTTCTTTCACTCAGCCCAATGGTTTTGAGACTTATTCATGCTGTCATGCATATCAGTAGTTTGTCTTTTTTAATGCTGATTCTGTTGTGCGGTTATCTCATTATGCTTATGTACTCACCTGTTGATGGGCATTTGGGTTGCTTCCAGTTTTGTGCTATTGTGAGCATTTGTAACATTAATAATTATTGAATTTTCTCACATGCTTTTTCTGCAATTATTGAAATGATCAGGCTGTGTTTCTACTTTATTAAAATGATGAATTACAGTAATTGATTTTCCCTTGAATCAACGGAATAAATCTTACTTTTCCATGGTGCTTTCTATGTAATTATAGCTGTAATTATAGCTGCAGTTATAAAGAGTTCAACTTGATTTGTGATAATCATTAGGAGTCCTTCCCTATTCTCTTCTTCCTTTAGTCACTGGCAACCATTAACCTACTTCCTAGTTTTGAGGATTGGCTTCTTTTGGACATTTTAACAAATGGAATCATACATATGTGGTATTTTGTGTTTAATGTTTTACATAGTATAATATTTTCAAGGTTCATCCATGTAGTGGCATGCACCAGTACTTAATTCCTTTTTATGAACAATAATATTTTTGTTGTATTATTAGATCACATTTTGTCCATCTGTCCCTCAGTCAATGAATATTTGGATTGTTTTCAACTTTAGAGCATCATGAAAAACGCTGTATAGATTTTGTGAAGACACATGTGTTCAGTTTTCTTGGGTATATATATGAAAGTAAAATTGCTAGAATTCTAGGTTTAGCTTTTCAAGGGTTTTCGAACTCTTGTCCAGAGCCGCTGCATCATTTTGCACTCCCATCAGTAGTGCATGAGGGTTCCAGTGTCTCCACATCCTTGCCAACTCTGTCAATAAAAAACTTTCTGATTAAAGTTTTCTTAATGGGTGTGAAGAGATATTGTGGTTTTGGTTCACATTTCCCTAATGACTAATCCATTGGACATCTTTTCATGAGCTTATCGCTCTTTTGTGTATCATTTTCAAATTGAATTGTCTTTTAATTATATTTTAAGAGTTCTTTATAAATTCTGTACAGAAGTCTTATCAGATATATGATTTGCAAATATTTTCTCCTATTCTGTGGGTTGCTTTTCAGTTTCTTGATTACAATTTTTATTTCAATTTATCTATTTTTTCTTTGGTCACTGTGCTCTTGTGTAATTTTTAAGAAACTATTGCCTAAGCACATGAGAATTTCCTCCTATATATTATAGGAATTTTAGTTCTCATGGGTCTGCCTCATTGTGAACTTTTCTTTCATATGGTGTGAGGTAGGGGCTCAACTTCATTGTTTTGCATGTGGACATACAGTTGTCTCAGCACCACTTCTTTTTTTTTAAATCAATTATACTATTGATTGATGATTGAATTATACTGGAAGACAATCACAACAAAAGATCAATCTTTTCTTTGAAACATAACATGCAAAAGATTGTTAAGTTGGTCAGCCTAGGAGCCATATATGTAGACGTCTTTGCCATGATTTACACAACTTCCACTTCATTTCACTTAAAGCAGCTGTTCTGTTTGTTGTTAGCACCACTTCTTGAAAAGACCATAATTTTCCCACTAAATTATCTTGGTACTCATGTCATACTTAATATAGTCTGCTATTTTTTTCAGTTGTATGTTCTGTTTCTGCCTTTATATTTATTATTTTATTTCTTCCAGTTACTTTGGGCATATTTTGATCTTTTTCTATCTTCCTGTGGTAGAATCTGTTTTTAAAATATTTATTTTTTTATTTTTATTTGAAAGGTAGAGTTACAGAGAGGCAGAGGCAGAGAGAAAGAGAGAGAGAGAGAGAGAGAGGTCTTCCTTCTACTGACTCACTCTCCAGATGACCTCAATGGCTGGAGCTGCATCGATCCAAAGCCAGGAGCTAGGAACTTCGCCCAGATCTCCCACATTGGTGCAGGGGCCCAAGGACTTGGGCTATCTTCTACTGCTTTCCCAGGCCATAGCAGAGAGTTGGATGGGAAGTGGAGCAGCCAGGACTCAAACCGGTGCCCATATGGGATGCTAGCACTGCAGATGTCGGCATTATCAGCTACTCCACAGTTCCAGCCCTGGTAGAATCTTAGATTTCTGTTTTTGTAACTTTTTCCTTTTTAATATAAATATTTAAAGATATACCTTTCTAATACAACTTTCTTATCATCATTTAGTTCAAAGTATGTTTTAATTGACCCTGTGATTTCTTCTTTGACCCATTGATTACTTAGCAGTAAATTGGGGGCTGGTGCCATGGCTCACTTGGCATATGGGCACCGGATTCTGTCCCGGTTGCTCCTCTTCCAGTCCAGCTCTCTGCTGTGGCCCGGGAGGGCAGTGGAGGATGGCCCATGTGCTTGGGCGCCTGCACCTGCGTGGGAGACCAGGAGGAAGCACCTGGTTCCTGGTTTCGGATCAGCACAGCACCGGCTGTAGCAGCCATTTGGGGGGTGAACCAATGGAAGGAAGACCTTTCTCTCTGTCTCTCTCTCTCTCTTATTAATTCTATCTGTCAAATAAAAAAATAAATAAATAGAAGTAAATTGTTTAGTTTCCAAATATTTGGGGTCTTCCTATTTATCTTATTGTCAATCATTTCTAATTTAATTTTGATCAGTAAATATACCTGTAACTTAAATCTTCTTAAATTTATTGAACCTTGCTTTACGGTTCAACATATGGTCAACAAAATCACATGCTCTTGAAGAGACTATGTATTCTACAGTTCTCTGCAGTTGTAAACTGTTAGATATAGTACTCCATAAATATCAATGAAATAAATGTGATTAATAGCATTTTTCATCTATCTCTTTATTGAATTCTCTCTAGTGGTTCTATCAGTTCCCAAGAATTCGTATTCATATAAATGTTCAATTATGATCTAGGGTTATATCTGTCATTTTTCTTTTTAGGGATATTGAAGTTCTCTTACTGGCCACATGTACTTATAGGATATCTTTGTCTTCTTGATGTATTGAGCCCTTTATCCTTAAGGCACAAGTTTTTTTAATTTTTGATAATATTGTTTTTAATCTCAAATTCCATTTTACCTGATACTAGTTTAGCTACTCTAGCCTTCTTTTGCTTACCATTTGCATTTCATTTTCTATCCATTTAATTTCAACTTATCGCTGTTTTATATTTAAAATGCATGTATTGGGGCCAGCACTGTGATGTAGCCATTAAAGCTGCCACTTGCGGTGCTGGCATCCCATATGGGTGCCAGTTTGAGTCCCGGCTGTTCCACTTCACATCCAGCTTTCTCCTATGGCCTGGGAAAGCAGTAGAAGATGGCCCTGCACCCATGTGGGAGACCCAGAAAAAGCCCGTGGCTCCTAGCTTCAGATCAGTCCAGCTCTGGCTATTGAGGTAATCTGGGGAGTAAACCAGCTGATAGAAGACTTCTCTCTCTTTCCCTCTGCCTCTGCCTCTCTGTAACTCTCTCTTTCAAATAAACAAATAAATCTTTAAAACAATAAATTAAAATGCATGTCTTATAGATAGTATAAATTTTAGACTTGTCATTAAATACTTTGTGATAATTTCTTCCTTTTAATTTGCATATTTATTTCTTGAATACTTCAAATAATTATTAATATCAATGAATTTATGCCTTCCATTCTTTTATTTGTTTTCTGTTGGTCTTTATTTACTTCCCTTTATGCTCTCTCCCTCTCCTGTCTTCCTTGGAACCATTTTGGACATTATTTTGGAATTCCATCTTTCATTTCTTTATTATCTTTTCAGTCATCTTTTTTTTTTTTTTTTTTTTTGACAGGCAGAGTGGACAGTGAGAGAGAGAGACAGAGAGAAAAGTCTTCCTTTTGCCATTGGTTCACCCTCCAATGGCCGCCGCAGCCGGCGCGCTGCGGCCAGCGCACCGCGCTGATCCAATGGCAGGAGCCAGGTACTTCTCCTGGTCTCCCATGTGGGTGCAGGGCCCAAGCACTTGGGCCATCCTCCACTGCACTCCCGGGCTACAGCAGAGAGCTGGCCTGGAAGAGGGGCAACCGGGACAGAATCCGGAGCCCCGACCGGACTAGAACCCGGTGTGCTGGCACCGCAAGGCAGATGATTAGCCTAGTGAGCCGTGGCGCCGGCCGGTCATCTCTTTTTTCATGGCTGCTATAGAGACTGAGACATATAGCCTTGTTTTTTTGCCACACTGTGAAGCAGTCAGTGGTCCCTCACCAGAGATCAAACAGATGGAATAGTCTGATCTTGAACTTTTAGCCTCCAAATCTGTGACCAAGATAAGTCTCTTTCATATAATAGTAGAAATTTTGCAGCTGTATAGATGCAGTAATCTCCACCTGCATTATAAACCTTGTAAGACAATGATATACTTTTTTTTTTTTTTTTGGCAGGCGGAATGGACAGTGAGAGAGAGAGACAGAAAGGTCTTCCCTTTTCCGTTGGTTTGCCCCCCAATGGCCGCTTTGGCAGGCGCGCTGCGGCCGGCACACCGCGCTGATCCGAATGCAGGAGCCAGGTGCTTCTCCTGGTCTCCCATGTGGGTGCAGGGCCCAAGCACTTGGGCCATCCTCCACTGCCTTCCTGGGCCACAGCAGAGAGCTGGCCTGGAAGAGGGGCAACCGGGACAGAATCCGGCGCCCTGACTGGGACTAGAACCTGGTGTGCCGGCGCCGCAGGTGGAGGATTAGCCTATTGAGCTGCAGCGCCAGCCAATGCTATACTTTTGCTTTAAGCAGTTATGTCTAGTTTTTAAGGAAGAAAACATAATCTTTTGTATTTATCATTTTTGATGTGTTTCTTCTCTAGGTAGCACATTCCTCAGCAGAGTTCTACGCTGTGAACTGTGGTCTCCCCAAAATCCTAACTCTGTCCCCTCAACTCCGGAAAACTGCTGAGCTGCACCTGGCTCCCCCATCCTGAAGCCGTGTCCTGGGAACTCTCCGCAGGTTCTGCGCCCTGATGGCGGAAGACCTGGTCTGATGCCCTTCGCTCAGGGGCCGCTGTCCTGTGCTGCCTGTTGGCACATGTCTGGAAATGATCACTTCATATGTGTTATCCAGTTTCTTTCTTCATTTTTTAAGATTGCAGGGCAAGTTTGATCTTTTTAACTCCATCATGATCAAAAATGGAATCTTCTCACCTTCAATTTTTAAATATTTTCATTGGAGGCAAAATTCTGAGTTGACATATTTGTTGTATTTTTTTTTTTTAATTTATTTGAAAGACAGAGCAAGAGCAAGAGCGAGAGAGAGAGTGAGAGAGAGAGATCTTTCATTCACTGGTTCACTCCCTAAATGTCTGCAACCAGAAGGCAGGAACTCCATCCGGGTCTCCCATGTGGGTAGCAGAAACTCAAGGATCTGAGCCATCCTCCGTAGCCTCCAAAATGCACTGGCATAGAGCAGAATCAGAGGCAGAGCAGCTGAGACTTGAACCGGCATTCCAGTGTGGCATGTGGACACCCAACATGGCAGCTTAACTCGCTGTGCCATATTGCCTGCTCCAGATGTGTTGGGTTTTATCCAATATTTGCTCCGTACTCCTATGCCTTGTGGCTTCTTCTGAGAAGTCTTTGGTCATTAGGTTGCCTGTCCCCCTGGCTGTAAAATACTTGTCCTTCTCTGGCCATTTTTAAGATGATTCTTTGTTTGACAGAGCCTGTTTGAATAAGAATGCCTTATTTGAAGAATAAGGCAGAAATGAGGTGAACCAATTAGGAGGTGCTATGGTTTGGGTGTGGTTTGAGCATGCTCCCAAGAGTTCATGTGCTGGAGCTTGGTCCCCAGTGTGAGGGTGATGTGAGGGACCTGTAAGAGAAGTCCAGGGTGGCCGGCGCCGTTGCTCACTTGGCTAATCATTCCACCTACAGTGCTGGCACCCCAGGTTCTAGTCCGGTTGGGGCGCCGGATGCTTCCTAGTTGCTCCTCTTCCAGTCCAGCTCTCTGCTGTGGCCCGGGAGTGCAGTGGAGGATGGCCCAAGTGCTTGGACCCTGCACCCACATGGGAGACCAGGAGGAAGCACCTGGCTCCTTGCTTTGGATCATCGTGGCGCACCGGCCGTAGCAGCCATTTGGGGAGTGAACCAATGGAAGGAAGACCTTTCTCTCTGTTTCTCTCTCTCACTGTCCAACTGTGCCTGTCAAAAAAAAAAAAAAAAAAGAGAGAGAGAGAGAGAGAGAGAGAAGTCTAGGGTAAGGTGGTTACATCATGAGGACACTACCCATGGAAGAGATTGTGTTGGTCTCTCTAAGTGAGTTAGGTCTCTGGAGAGTAACTGGTTATAGATCAAGCCCATAGCTGTTTCTGTTTCTCCATCACGCTATAATGCAACCAGAGGGCCCTCTCCAGAGCCCAAACAGATGGGGCCCACCCAATCTTGAATATTCAGACTCCAAACTGTGAGCTAAATAAACTTCTCTTCTTCATAAAGCACCAGAGAATACACCAAAATAGGAGGTGATCATAGCACAGCATACCAGCAGAGACATTGGCTGAGACAGCATTGGAGGCAGTAGTTGCAGAAGGGTGACAGAGTTGAACTATCCCCATATGTTAAAGACAGAACAGACAGGACTTGGTGAGGTACTGAATGAGGGGATGAGGGAGCAGAAGTCAGAGCAGCTTCCCCGTTTCAGGAATGAGCAGCAAAACACACTTTGTTCCCCAGGCAACAAAGACTAAAGGGATCTAGCTGGGGTGGGGAAGAGGAGTCGTATTTTGGAACCCATGCAGTGTGTGACATGTGAGACATACAAGTGCATACTGACCAGCTCAGAGGAGAAGTCTGGGTTCCATGGGTAGCACTGGGGTTGCCTCTTAGATGGCACCTGCATGTGTCTGGTGGTGTGTCAATAAATGACCCTTCTTTGCACCGAGTGTGGAACCACTTGAGGCGTAAGTCCCGGAATTGGCAGGTGGAGGTGAACTGCCAGTCTTGGTACTGAGAAAGCTGATTGGTGGCTGAGGCTGTGGCTCTGTGGCCAGATGGGTTTGGTACCCATTTCCTGTAAGTGAGGCAACTCTGCACATCCAGTTACTGCCACAGATGGACAAGAGTCAGCCTTCTCCCTTCACCCCTCATCCAGGGCAGAGGGCAGAGGGCAGAGGGCAGAGGGCAAGTAGGTGGACTTCTGAGGCAAAGGGAGGGAGGAACTGAGTGGAGCATGCCCAGTTCTTCCTCTGAAGACCCCAGACAGTGGAATGAGGAGTCGGGGGCCAGGGTTTGCTCTAGAGAGGCTTAGCTCACAGAAACAAGAGGAAGGGTCCCTCTAGCAGATGGCCTGTAGAGCTAAGAGGATTAGGAAGGGTGGAGGGGAAGAGGAGGGAGGGGGACCTGGACAGAGCCCCAGGGCCACCAGCATGCAAAGGCTGAGCTGGGACGGAAGGTCCCTCGGAGGATGTAGAGAAGACAGCACCAGGGATGTCACAGAAGCAAAGGCAGCCACTAAAGGCCACCGGCCGTGTGGCTGAGCTTGTGACAGCTCAGGCTGATCCTCTTGCATAGGGTTTGGGCACTGACCTTTCAAGCCCACACTGGGCATGCTCGTGACTTTATCAATTGTGGCCTTAAGGAGAGTGATTTACCCTGGTCTGTATGGACGATTTATGAGTTTATGGGCCCTCAAAATCACCAGTCCCAGACTCCATTTTCCTGCCTTTTTTTTTTTTTTTTTTTTTTGACAGGTAGAGTGGACAGTGAGAGAGAGAGACAGAGAGAAAAGTCTTCCTTTGCCATTGGTTCACCCTCCAATGGCTGCCGCGGCCGGCGCACCACGCTAATCCGAAGGCAGGAGCCAGGTACTTATCCTGGTCTCCCATGGGGTGCAGGGCCCAAGCACTTGGGCCATCCTCCACTGCACTCCCTGGCCACAGCAGAGAGCTGGCCTATAAGAGGGGCAACTGGGACAGAATCCGGAGCCCTGACCGGGACTAGAACCCGGTGTGCCGGCGCCGCTAGGCGGAGGATTAGCCTATTGAGCCACGGCACCGGCCCAGACTCCATTTTCCTAATACTGAGTGGAAAAGAAAACAGTTTCCTAAAATAAACACGAGTATATGTGGTAGGCCAGCATCCTTCCTGTGGCTTATTTTAGCTTTCACATTAAAGAGAGGCAATCATAGTTTCCCTTGACAATGCACTGTGTCTCCTGGAAGGCCTTCGCAGCCCTCGTATGGATCCTTTCAGTGTGCTTGGACAGGAGGTGAAAGCAAACCACCCTGACCCCATCCTAAAGGAAAAGGAGCGAGCTGGAGAGAAGCTGAGGGCTTTTCTCCTAGAATCCTGGGGAATGAGATGGTGTCGCACACCCCATAGTGTGCAAGCTGCAAGCTGTCTCCTGCAGAGAAACAGTGAAATAGAATGAGGAACGCTGCTGAGTCAGCTCTCAGAGAAGGGAACAGGTGCACAGCATGTGACAAACGGAACATGCACCATGTTGTCCCAGAGTAAACACGCACACCACAGCTCCAACTCCATCAGGGCAGGAAGCACATTTTTTAGTTCTTGTCACTTTTTTTCTTAATTAGACACAGAGGGACAGAAACAGACAGCTGATTTATTCCCCCAAATACCCATGCTGGCTGGGACTTGGCCAGGCATGAAATTCATGAGCCACACCGTGAGCTCATAGATCCTGGCAATCAGGAGAGAAGGCAGGGATGAAGACACTGATCTGTAAATCAGGACTGAACAGATGATGAAGAATCAGGAAGCAGAGTGGGTGGAGTGTGTTAACCCAAGAACTGGGCTTGGGGCAACCACCAATGAGAGGCAGAAGGGAAGACAGAGGAGCATTTGGGGAAGTGGGAGAAAATCCCAGAGTACAAAGTCATGGAGACCAGCACAAGAGAATGCTCCAGAAAGAAAGGAGGCCACAGTGTTGAGAGGCATTAAGAAAGTAAACCACAGGTCGGCGCCGTGGCTCACTTGGCTAATCCTCCGTCTGTGGCGCCAGCACCCCAAGTTCTAGTCTCAGTTGGGGTGCCGGGTTCTAGTCCCGGTTGCCCCTCTTCCATTCCAGCTCTCTGCTGTGGTGCGGGAGGGCAGTGGAGGATGGTCCAAGTGCTTGGGTCCCTGCACCCACATGGGAGATGGGGAGGAAGCACCCAGCTCCTGGCTTCAGATCGGTGCATCGCCGGCCCTGGCAGCCATTAGGGGAGTGAACCAACGGAAGGAAGACCTTTCTCTCTGTCTCTCTCTCACAGTCTATAACTCTCTCTCTCACTGCCTAACTCTGCCTGTCAAAAAAAAAAAAAAAAAAAAAAAAAAAAAAAAAAAGTCCAGGGATGGCTGCTGCGCCTTTCTCTCTGTCTCTCTCTCACAGTCTATAACTCTCTCTCTCACTGCCTAACTCTGCCTGTCAAAAAAAAAAAAAAAAAAAAAAAAAAAAAAAAAAAAAAGTCCAGGGATGGCTGCTGCCTCTACATTTGGGAGCAGACTTGCAGTCGCTAGGGATACCAGGGTCCAGCAGTTAAGGAGGTGGGTATTTGGGCTGGCAGAGAAGTCACTGGTTAGAACTCCCATGACGTACATTGGAAAGCCTGGGTTCAATCCCCAGCTCTGGCTCCAAACTCCTCCTTCTTGCACCCAGGGAGGAAGCCAGTGACGTAATTACTCAAGGAACTGGCTTTCTGCCATCCATGTGGGAGACCTGAATTGAGTCCCTGACTCCTGACTTCAGCCTGGCCCAGTCCAGGCTGTAGCAAGCATTTGGGGAGGGATGAGAGCTCTCTGTGTCTCAAAAATAAAAGTCATTAAAAGGAGAAGGAATGACGGGACCAGCGCTGTGGTGAAACGGGTAGACCTGCCATCTGCAGTGCTGGCATCTCATATGGGTACCAGTTCGAAACCTGGTTGATCCACTTCCCAGCCAGCTCTCTGCTATGGCTTGGGAAAGCAGTGGAAGACGACCCAAGTGTTCAGGCTCCTGCACCTGTGTGGGAGACCTGGAAGAAGCTCCTGGCTCCTGGCTTCAGATTGGCCCAGCTCCAGCCATTGTGACCATTTAGAGAGTGAACCAGCAGATGGATGTGCTCTCTCTCCCTCCCTGCCTCTGCCTTCCAAATAAATAACAGAAAATCAATCAATCAATAAAGAAAAAAAAATGCTTTTAGAGAAGAAAAAAGGCAGATGTGAAGCAAGGAAGGTCAAGGCACAGAGACACCTGTAAGGATGAACTGGGACCCCCCCCCCGGGAGACCAACTATGAGCCATGAAGATAAATCAGGCCCCACCTCTGTCTCCTCCCACCTCCAACCTGTGGGAGGAGCTAGTGCCCCTCAGCATGGAGCTGGCAGGTTCAGGACAACAGACATCCTAGGAGGAGGCCTGTTGGGGGCTGGAGGAGCCTACCCATGGGGTGTAACACGCAGGGCAGCGTGCACGGGTGGCTGCAGCCGACAGTCCTCTGCTGATTTTCAGAACGCAACTGCGGACAACTCTCACCTGTCAAACCCTGCACAGACTTGCCTTGTGTCCAACCCTAATCCAGAACCACACAGGGAAGAGAACCTGGGAAGCACAGCTGCAGCTTAGCTGGGCTGACAAAACCTCCACAACACATGAGACTTCACAGGACAATGTGCACGGTCACCACTGAAAAAATAGGATGACTCCCGATGGCAGGAGGCACATGGGGGTCCTTCCAAGCACTGTTAGTCGTCAAGCAAGGACTCCCCAAGATCCCATGAAAGCTCTGTGGCCAGCCACTGCCACCCTCACAATCCAGGGAGTGTTTTTGTCCACCACATTCAGGGAGCAGTGAGGACAGGGAGGGGAGTATGGGGCAAAGTGGCATTTGGGGCAAGTGACCTTAAACTTTGGTTACTGAACTCTGCCCTCTAAGTTGGACTTTCTACCCAGATTTTTTTTAAAAGATTTATTTTATTTATTTGAAAGACAGAGTTACAGAGAAAGGTAGAGAGAGAGAGAGAGAGAGGTCTTCCATCTGATGGTTCACTCCCCAGATGGCCGCAATGGCCGGAGCTGCACTGATCCAAAGCCAGGAGCCAGGAGCTTCCTCTGGGTCTCCCACATGGATGCAGAGGCCCAAGGACTTGGGCCATCTTCTACTGCTTTCCCAGGCCATAGCAGAGAGCTGATTAGGAAGTGGAGCAGCCGGGACTAGAACTGGTGCCCACATGGGATGCCAGCGCTTCAGGCCAGGGCTTTAACCCGCTGAGCCACAGCACGGGCCCCTTAACCCAGATTTTATTTTTATTTATTTATTTGACAGGTAGAGTTAGAGAGAGAGAGAGAGAGAGAGAGAGAGAAAGGTCTTCCTTCCATTGGTTCACTCTCCAAATGGCCGCTACAGCCAGTGCTGCGCTGATCCGAAGCCAGGAGCCAGGTGCTTCTTCCTCGTCTCCCATGGGGTGCAGGGCCCAAGCACTTGGGCCATCCTCCACTGCCTCCTGCACCACAGCAGAGAGCTGGACTGGAAGAGGGGCAACCGGGACTAGTCTACCCAGAGTTTTAAAGAGACTAGGAGTTTCCTGATTTTTTGATACCCCTTGGAGAAACGTGGGTGACATATTTGGTTGGGAGGAATGGGAATCGATTTCTGGATCTTTGGATGACTACAGGAGTGAGAAGTCTGTTCCAGTGCCTCACAGGCGGCCTCCTGGATTAGTAGCAAAGTCCCAGAGACCACAGCTTCTTTCTGCATTTGCGCCCTTATTGTAAGAAGCCTGCAAACTCGGCGGGGCCCGGGGGAGAGCCATGGGAAAAAGCAGAAGCAAGGGAGAGTAGGCGAGGGCTCTGGGAAAGCAGAGGCTGTGCTTCGAGTATGCTTCAAAGGAGCAAGAGTCAGAGTGGGATTTCATGCATCAAAAGGGCTTATGCTCAGGACGGTCACTGAACGGCCTTCTGCCAGGGCCGATGCCTCGTTCTTTAAAATGTTGTCAACAATTACGGTAAAATTTACGTAACATAAAATTTGGGGCTGTGCTTGCGATTCCAACTGGTGCTCATATGGGATGCTGGTATCTCAGGCTTAACTCACTGCATCACAATGCTGGCCCCCAAGGTATAATCTTTTTAGGACCCAGATGATGTGTGCTATAGTGGCTGCATCATTTTACTTCCCATCAGCAGCACCCGGAGTTCCAGCTACTTCTTTTCCTGGCTGTCATAGGCATTTCTCTGCACCCACCTGCCAATTATAGTTGCTATTAGTTTCTTCTCTAAATACATAAAGTTAGGGGAATTAAAAAAAAAAAGAAGCTTTAGCTATGAACATTTAGCACATAAGGACGCCTTCGGGCAACTCTAGCCACTCTCTTTCAAAGTAAAAGAAAACCACGCAGAGGTTGTGTAATGATAATGAAAAAGCCTAGGACTTAGTTTGTGCCCAGCACTGCTTAATGGCTTCCCATGTACCATCCCAGTTAGTCCTCCCCCTGGAGATCGGTACTTGACTGCTTCCACTTCAAGATGAGTGACTTGGCACGCAGGAGGGGTGACTTGCATAAGGACAGTGCTAGTGGGTTCCCAAGGCACAGCCCAAAGCCAGCCTGCATGACCGCTCTGCATCCCTAAGGAAGAGTCACACCCAGCAGTAAGGAGACTACGCCTCTTGTACCTAAGATGCATGGGCAGGAATGCTCAGAGCAATTTCACCTGTAAGAGTTCACCGTTTGAGAATACTTCCATGCCTAACGAGAAGGCTTTGATTAAACTAATGAAGTCGCATCCATTGAACAGGACAGTTTTGCATCTGATGGGAACTGTGATGTAAATATTTGTTACTTGGCATGGGGAAGTGTCCAAGAGCAACAAACAAACAAACAAACAGAAAATGGTGCAAAGCCATACAGAGCAAGGTCCCATACAAATTTCAATTTTACTAATGCAAGTTTTGATATGTTTATTGTTTTAAGTTTTATTTATTGATCTTTTTTTATTATTGATCTATAGAGAAGAGAGAGATCTTCCATCTGCTGGTTCACTCCCCAAACACCTATCACAGCAAAGGCTGGGCCAGACTGGGACTCAATCCAGGTTTCCCACTTGGGTGGTGAAGATGCAAATGCTGCTTCCCAGGGTGCACATTGGCAGGAATTTGGATCAGAAATAGGGGAGCTGGAAGCTTCACTTCTAATCCAGCTCCCTGGTGGTGTGCCTGGGAAAGCAGCAGAGGATGGCCCAAATGCTTGGGCCTCTGCACCCATATGGGAGACCTAGAGGAAGCTCCCGACTCCTGGCTTTGGCCTGATCCAGCCCCGGCCATTGCAGCCATTTGGGGAGTGAACAAGAGGATGGAGGATCTCTCTCTCTCTCTCTCTCTCTCTCTCTCTCTCTTCTCTCTTCTCTCTTCTCTCTTCTCTCTTTCTTCTCCTCCTCCTCCTTTCTCTGTAACTCTTCCTTTCAAATAAATAATAAACAAATCTTTAAAAAATACTCATGATGGGGGCTGGTGCTGTGACACAGTATGTTAATCCTCTGCCTGCAGTGCCGGTATCCCATATGGGTGCCAGTTCTAGTCCTGGTTGCTCCTCTTCCGATCCAGCTCTCTACTATGGCCTGGGAAAGCAGGGGAAGATGGCCCAAGCACTTGGGCCCCTGCACCCACATGGGAGACCTGGAAGAAGCTCCTGGCTCCCAACTTTGGATTGGCCCAGCTCTGGCCATTGCGACCATTTGGGGAGTGAACCAGCAGGTGGAAGACTTTTCTCTCTGTTTCTCCCTCTCACTATCTGTAATTCTACCTCTCAAATAAATAAATAAAATATTTTTTTAAAAAGTCCTCATGATGACCATCTTCAAGTAGGAACACTCCAAGCCATTAAAATGGTTGCATTTTCTCTATTTTTCCTGTGATGAGAGTGAAATACGGAGTAGAATGGGAGCTCAACGGTGCACCCCACTGTGCTGTGAGTGACACACCCCCCTCTGGGCTCCAAGCTGGAAGCCAGCCTCCACCTGACTCCAAACGCTCACAAGGGCGCCGGGACCTCAGGCACGCTCCTTGTCCTCTCCAGGCTGCTGCTCCGTCCGTCTCATGGGAAGGTGCCTTCATTTCCCGAGTTTCTTCCAGCACTGGCATTCTCTGACTTCAGGCTCCCAGCAGAGGTTCTTTTATATTCTTTCATTTAAATATTTATTTATTTATTTATCTGAAAGCTCAGCGACAGATCGAGGTGTGTGTGTGTGTGTGTGTGTGTGTGTGTAAATCTCCCACCTGTTGGTTCACTCTCCAGGTGTCCCCAACAGCCAGGGCTGAAGCCAGGAGCCCTGGAACTCCATCTGCGTCTCCCACGTGGTGGGTGGGGGCCCAAGCACTTGGACCATCTTTCGCTATTTTCTCAGGCAGGGTAGCAGAGAGTTGGCTCGGAAGTGGAGCAGCTAAGACGGAATCAGGACTTCCCTATAGGAAGCTGATACTACAGACGGTGGCTCGACCCACTGCACCACGCCAGCCCAGGGGAGGTTCTTTTTTTAAAAAAGCAACATGGGAGGGTTTGTGCGTTGAGCCCTGGTGTCTCCACGCTTTCTCTGTTTTGGACTTTTGTTTTTGATGTTTGAAGTTATTGTTCCCTTCCTTTGCTTCACTCCATTTCACTAGGGATGCGCCAAATCACGCTGGGGGAAAAAGTACCTTTTCCCAGTGAGACAAATTTTAACCTGCACACATTCAGAAGCCAGCCAGCCAACCAAAACACGCTGCACACGGAACGACACTTTCCACAAGCTACGCCCACAGCTCTCCAAACACACTCCCCACTCTGGTCCTGACCGCAGACTCCTAGTTTCTTATCACCTGTCACATATACTTGCAAAATAGTAACAACAGCGACATGTATTTTCATCAGTTCGCACACGATCATTTAGCAAGTCCTCACGCAGCAGCACAAGGAAACCGCAGTCTGGCAGAGGGAGAGCTGAGTGAGTCGCTTCTCATTCGGAAAGGCGGTGTGGGCCTAGGGGGCTCGCCACCGGCTCTCAAGAAAGGACCCAGACCCGCACCTGGCCGCGCTGGCGGCTCTCTGGCGCCCTCTGCTGGGATCCGTCCCGTGGCTCGTCCTGCGGCTCCTCCTGCGGGGGCGCGCCGGGCTCTGGAGGGTGAGGTGGAGCCTGCGGGCTGTGCTGGGTCTCCCCGGCCCACACCATCCTATAAACCTCCAGATCTGCCCCCAGAGGACAAACGCTGTATTTTCCATTGTCCTCCCCAGCCTGGAGGATCCTGTACAGATAACCTCATTCCCACTTGCAGTGTCTTGAAGATACACACACACACACATACATATTTAGCAAGTGTAAACATTGTGCTTCTCACATATTCTTACACAGTTCCACTCTAGGTGGGAATCTCTGTGTCTGAGAATCACCTGTTCTAGAATCTTCTCACCCTCCGCCCCTTGGAACCTCTCCCTGTCCCACGCCCCCAGCAGCCTTCCAGGTGGTGCCTTCACCTGGGAACTGCCTCTGTGGCAGCTGAGAGCCCCAGAACCTCTGAGTCCGTTCACTTACTCACTGGTGCAACACAGGACAACCATGCACCTGCTACAGCCAGGCCCTGGGCTGGTGAGGCACCCATGAATCAAAGAGATGCTTTCATTCTCCAGAGAAATTTACCACCCAGTGAGGAGCACAGGCTGTCACTTGTGTGTCAAGGTAAGGGACAAGACACAATGAGAGGGACCAGCATTGTGGCCCAGTGGGTTAAAGCCACCGCCTGCAGCGCCAGCCTCCCATGTGGGTGCCAGTTCAAGTCCTGGCTGCTGCACTTCCAATCCGGCTCCCTTTTGATACACCTGGGATAGCAGTGGAAGACGGCCCAATTCCTTGGGCCCCTCCACCCATATGGGAGACCCAGAGGAAGCTCCTGGCTCCTGACTTTGGCCTGGCCCAGCCCTGCCCACTTCAGCCATTTGGAAAGTGAACCAGTGGTTGAATGGCTGCTCTTTCTCTATCTCTCCCTCTCTCTGTGTAACTTGGCCTTTCAAATCAATAAAATAAATCTTTAAAGAAAAAAGATAAACTTCTTTTTTTTTAAAAAAAAAAAGACACAATGAAAAAGCATGATTTAGTAGTGAGCTCAGGTTGAAGGACATATAAGGAGAAAATGATGGCCAAAGACCCCAAACTGGGAAGGGTCATGAGCAAGAACAGAAGCTGTGAAAGACGTTGGCAGAGCAGGTGAAGAAGCCTTGGAGGCTGAATCAGGAAAGCTGAATCAAACCCTGGAACGAAGCAGAGAGCCCTTGGGTTTATTTTTATTCCTTGGCAGCACCCCGTGTAGGTTCTGGAAGGATTCCTCTCCTGCTGTGATGATAACATGGGAATACTTTCCAAATTAGTGGAGGAGGGATGGGTATTTGGCCCAGCAGTTAAGACACCACTGGGATCCCATATGGGGTGTTTGGGTTTGGGTGTTGGCTCTGTCTTTGATCCCAGCTTCCTGCTGATGTACACCCTGGGAAGCAGCAGGCAATGGCTCAAGCTCCTACCACCCACCTGTGGGAAACCCGGATTCAGCCTGCACCAGCCCCAGCTGTTGTTATCTCGCTCTCTCTCTGCATTTCAAATAAAATGAAATTAAATAAAAATTGAAAAGCCAAAACCTCCCAAATGCTAGTGGAAAACGCAATGCATAGACACACTGCTTTTGGTGCAACACATTTTTGGAAATTTATGCATAGTTTTGTTTTCCAAATGCACATTTCACATGAACTGTTTTGAAGACCTCTGTATGCACGGATTTCAACACTATATGCACCAAAATACACTGCGCGTTCAATTCCATTTCCATGAACTTCTTGAAGCCCCCTCACAGACAGGAGGGAGGCAGAGGCGTGTGCGGGAGCCTGGCTGGGAGCTGCTGTCAGAGAGCCAGTTGTTGGCGTGGTAGGCACGGATGGAAGCGAGCAGTCGCCAGTGGCACAGCGTGCGTTAAAGGCAGGGCAGAAGCGAGGCTGAGAAAGACAGCGGCCTCTCCGGTGCCCTCCCGGTCTCCCTGCCAGGTGGAGAGGACCCAGGTAAGGGCATTTGGGGGGGGGGTGCTCTGATTGGACGACAGAAAGATCACGAGACCGGAAGGTAGTGCCCCAGGGCCTGCCGGGGACCAGAAGGGGCCTCCTCCACGGCCTCCGATGAGGTCAGGCGGGGACATCTTGGGTGCCCAAGGAGTGTGTGCATTGCCCCCGGTGAGATGCCCAGCATACAAAGGAAAGAAAATTGAGGCCTGTGTTTTCCTGCGATGGCTGCACTCTTAAATTTTGTTTTTAAATGTAAAGGTACAGGAAACGATCCAACTCTGGCAGAAGGGTTAAAGTGAAAATGGAAGCTAGGCGTGGGTGGGGCGGGGCAGGGAGGAGGGACGGGTCCTGGTCAGATGGGGGATTGGGGCCAGAGTCTCTGCGGGCTCTGCGAATTGTAATCCAGGTAAACTGGGGCTGGAAGGGCAGGGATCCGTCAGCACCCCGAGTGGCAGCAGCTCGAGGCTCCAGAGCCTCCTGGGTCCTCTCTTTACGTAGGTGGGGCGCCGGAGGATGGGAAAGACAAGCAGGCATCACGAAGTTCCGGGTCCCCGTGGGAGCAGAGTTGCTCCCGGACGCCTGCGTGGGTTCTCCCAAAGGCCTGGGCCTGGGGCTGTCTCCCCGGCCTGCGGGACCTGGAAGGCGCCCTAGCTATTGCGGCTCCGCACGGCAGGGGGCGCTGCGACTTCACAGTTCCGACGCCGGGCGAGTCTTTAGGCCTCGGCAAGTTCGCCCCGGGAGATGCTGGGAGCCTCAGGCGCAGGCCAAGCTGCCGGCGCCTGCAAAGCGCCCAGCGTCCCCGGGGCGCTCTTGGGACCCAGAGCCGGGCTTGGTCCCAGCGTTGGGGACCACGGTCATGGCCGCCCCTTGCCCGCCCCGGCCCTCTGCAGACACACGGAATGATCCTTTCTGCTGTGCCTGCCTCACTGGGCCATGCCCTAAGCCACGCAAGTGGCAGCAGCAGGGACTTGCCCAGTGGTGACCTGCGATAGGAAAGCTGCGGTTTGAGCAACTCTTAGGGCGGAAGACCACCTGGGACTGACGGGGGCAAGGCAGCAGATGGATGACAGGACGCGCTTCCTGCCAGTTACCCAGCCGCGACCCACTCAGCAGCCGCAGCCCAGAAGGCAATGCCCTCTGCAGCAGCCTGGGCCTTGAGGCGGCTGCAGGCGGCATCCATGGTTAGGGGTGTGTAGTAAAAGAAACTGGGGTGCTTCAGGGTTGATTTTTTTTCCTTCGTGTGAATCCTTGGCTGGCGCTACCATCCGTGTCTCCTGGGCCCTGCTGGTGATGTCCCCTGCGTCTTATTCCCAGGCCCCTGAAGCGTGCTATCAGAAGGCTCAGCTGTCATTCTCATTCCCCACACCCCCTGCGCAATCTCTCCTGGGCAGGGGTGCTGTGGGTTGGGGTGAAGCATATACCTGCAAAAGCTCCAGTTAGCTTTACCCCTGGTGGCATCCACTTAGGGCCCCAGCTAACCCAAGTCGGGAGTCTTGGTGGATTCCAGCCACTGTGGGCCTGGGCCTTGGCACCATGGCAGGTACCACACAGGACAGGGGGCTTTCTTCCTCCAGGCTGGAAAAGAGAACTCGAAGTGATCCCAAGTACTTGGGCTTCATCATCACACACACACACAAACCCCGGCCATCCCCACTGTGCACCGGAGCTAAGGCTCAGTAAGGGGCTGGGCGGGATGGCCAAGTGGGGATGGCTCTCACTTCTCCACCTCACTGGGAACGCAGAACGGCCTCCTCTCTTTTTTCTGCCTTCTCCTTCAATGGAGTCCAGCAATTTAGCAAGCTCACCAAGCTGTGTCCTGCTTCATGACTAATTCACATATTTAAATAGGATCGGTCAAAGCCGAACTATTTGATGCCAGCCAAGCGCGTTTATCAGGTCAAACTGCTGAGAAAGGCAGGAGGCCAGCGTGGCCATGTGAGTGTGTATGCACTGAAT